>NW_021964148.1:252500-310000 GCF_902167405.1 Gadus morhua | reverse complement strand
CACAATCTAAGCAAAATCAAAAATTGGTCTGCATCGTGCTTTGCTTTGTCAACAATGGCATTAACATCGGCATCAGAGCCATCCTTCAAGCATACCCTCCGCAAATGGACAGACAGGCTTGCTTGTGTTTTGAGACAGCGTGGACAGAGCAAGTAGTGCCTGTTTGCTGTTTTACTTGAATTAGAAAAAAAAGGCATTACTTAGCAGGGCATTACATACAAGGCATTACAAAGCATGGAATGTAAAAAGGAGAATGGTACTATATCAAATATTACAAAATAATAGTAAGTAATACCCCTATACAATTTTCAGTATGTGAAGAGAGAAAATAATTCAGATATTACTTTTTTGTAGATCATGAAGAGCTGAGTGTATTTTATATCTACAGATCATATCAACATATTTTGATAAAAAATAAAAGAAAGGCTTACCTTTGATGCATTTAAGATTCTTCACCATGAAATTCCAGTATTTATAATGCCTGTTGCATAAAGCTCCTCCCCCCACAAGCTATTGTTGCAAGCTGAAAGGGGCGTGTTCTTACCTGTGTTTTTGAAGATGTGTATCTCATTTTGGTTAAACTTCAGCAAACTTGCAGACTTTTTCCAAGATTGGCTTTTTCTCCACATTTGATTCATCATTTCAATCACACATTCCCCAAGGTCTGGAAAAGATAATAATTGTGTCTGTACATAAATGGATGCATTTCATTCACACACAGAGCAACTGTGGAACTGCAATGCAGTTTTGCATAATTTCTTCAAGTGAAACCAGTTTGAATGGCCCTTCCCCAAAAGATGTGAAACCAATTTGAATGGGCCATTTACAATTTCTAAAGCAGCACATGAATAAAGGGGTGGGGCTTCACTGCACTGGGGCTCTGTTAACCAATGAGCAAAGACTTTGGCATTATAAATACTGGACTGATTTTGAAAGAATTCACTCTCAGAAATTTCTGAAGCAAGAAGGTTCCTGCCACTTCCCACAGAAATCTACCAGCTGAAATCTACTGAACTTCCGAAGAGCATATTCCTTGGCCATCCATTGAATCAAAAGCAATTCTAATTGCTACCTTCTACTTCTAAAGCGCTGTTATTCCTTGGCAATAGCCTTTAAAAGCAATTTTAATTGCTATTTCTGATCAAGAAGGGTTTTCTCTTCAAAAAGCCTTTTTAATTTGCTATATTTGATTTGACAATTCTGCCTTGAGAACTAAAGCTTACATTCTTAATTTGCTAAATTTGATTTGACCATTCTGCCTAGAGAGCTAAAGCTTACATTCTTAAAGGTTATTGTTCTAATTTGTCTTTCTTCTGAACAGCCGTAATTCTTCCAGAGATTCATCTTCACTCACTGTCTCATCTTAAGAAATGGCTGGGGAAAAGTAAGTAATATTTAATGCCTCTGTTTATATATATATATATATATATATATATATATATATATATATATATATATATATATATATATATATATATATATATATATAGTGTAATTGCTCATGAAGTATTACCATGTTTTAAATGTTTTGTTGTGATGACTTCTGAATGAACGTATTTCTTTTCTATTACCAGGAAATCTGCAGCTGCACATAGACACTATCTACTCTGTCCAGTTTGTTTGAGGACCCAAGAGTCTCTATCCTGTCACCTGCGCAGAGTCTGCATGAAGGATAAGACACCACCACAGATCCTAGAGGTGGTTGAAAAGGCCAAGAAAGATGTGTGTGACCTCCTGAAGAATGGACGGGCTTTTAGTTATGCAGTCCTGAAGCAAATCGTCTCATCACCAAATCCAATCGAAGGATTGATTGAGGAGCTGAAATACCATCACTTGTTTGTGACAGGAGTCCCTCCTCCTCTGCCCATTGGTAATCCAAGGTTGGTCACCGAAACCCTTTCTGAATGCCCTGGGGAGGCACCCGGAGAGACAGAGCCATCTGATGTGGAATCTTGCGGCAGCAATGAGCTTTTTCAATGTAGACAAGAGAAAACGTATACCAAAGACAAAATGGTGAAAGCGAAGGATTTAGGCATTTTGAAAAAGCATTCAGCAGATCATCCATTGCTCAAGCGCTTTGCCGACTACCTAAAGAATGATTACGAAAATGCAAAGTACCAACAGGAGGTTGACACTGTTTCCCGGTACCTGTATTTTGCTGATCCTACGGAACCATCTTTGAAGTTTGTCAATGACAGAGAGAAGCTCAGAGACTTCCTGGGTCAACAGGCTAAGGCAGGGTATAAGGCACAAACATCAGGAAATTACATCAAGTGCTTGAAAAGGTTCTTGGAGTTCCACTTGACAAGGACCGGCTTGAGACAGGATGACAGGGAGCTCTACAAGCAGTGCACGTTATATTTGAGTTTTTTAACTTCTTCACAGAGTGTCCTCTCTAAGCAAGCGAGCAAAGAAATTGTGCAAAAGAGGCATGCCTTGTTGTTTGACAAAAGTCAACCCACACCTCGTGAATGCTTGGCTGTTCTTGATAAAGGTGAAGGTGACTTAGTGAAAATCATGAATCAACTTGATGACAGTTCTTCTTCCTCCCTGAGTAGGACTGAGTGCATATTTGTGCTATACTATCTTGAGGCAATTGTCATACTAAGACACTGCCAACGGCCATGTGTGGTGCAGAGCATGAAGGTGAGTGTTACTGCTCTATTGTGCTCTTATGTGCTCTATTGATAAATTTACCCTGACATTTTAGCCTTACATTTCCTAATCAATGGCATATCCTCTTTTTGTTACAGGTCAAGGAATGGCTTGAACGGAAACACGCAGATGATGATTCAATCGTTTTTGTAAAGGACCACAAGACGGCTGCACATTTCTCAATTGTCCTGTCCAAGAAGGAGGAGGCGTGGTTTGAGAAATATTACAACAAAGTGCGGCCACAGCTCCTTGCTGGCGAAAGGAAACGTAAGCGAGATGAGCAGGATGAAAAGGATGGAGATGATTTTTTCTTTGTGTCCTCCCGCGGTAAGCCAATTAACAATGCAGCTGGTGATCTGATAAAGCTCCAGCAAAAGTGCAACGTCCCCCAGGTGAGCAGCCAGGTTGTACGGAGGGTATTTCAGACAGCAGCTAACCGCCTGGATGACCCTCAGAAGAAAGCAGTTTCTGACTACCTGGGATGAGGACTCCAAAATCGTACCATGACCCGTTTGGTGAGATGTTTCATATGTTTTTTAGTGGATCAATTCTTGGCATGTATGGATAAACTTTCTGAATATGATGCGTGGCCTTTGACCTTTGGGGGGCGGTGGGGCGGCGGGTGACTCCTAAAGCTTACAGGGCATCTGCCTTCAGAGACACATATGACATGTCCCTGTTTGGTGAAATGTTTCATCTGTGTGTTTGTTTGTGCTGATGGCTCTTTAAAGGATAGGGATGAGGACTCCAAAAGCGTGAAATGACCCATTTTGGTGAAATGTTTCATATGTGTTTTTTAGTGCTGATTTTTGTTTTTGTTGTGTAGCTGTTTTGCAACTTGTTCTAGCTTGTGTAACTTAAATTGAGGTTCTGTGGTGATATCCTGTTTCTTATCTTTAGAGATATATCAATTAAAAATCTTATTCATTCTAGAGGACTGCTGAGGTTTCTCTCATTTTGGTAAACTTCAACACACTTGCAGACTTTTTCCAAGATTGGCTTTTTTTCCAAAGACAGAGATACACTTTCAAGATATTTTATTAACATTTGCACTTCACATTTTGATTCATCATTTCAATCACACATTCCCCAAGGTCTGGAAAATAAATAATTGTGTCTGTACATAAATGGATGCATTTCATTCACACACAGAGCAACTGTGGAACTGCAATGCATTTTTGGATAATTTCTTCAAGTGAAACCAGTTTGACTGGTCCTTCCACAAAAGATGTGAAACCAATTTGAATGGCCCATTTACAATTTCTGAAGCAGCACATGACTAAAGGGGTGGGGCTTAGTGTATTCTCCAACCGCACCACTCAGTCCGATTAGGGCACCCGTTTCGGCCTCAGACGCGACGTTGTCCCGCTGCTCTGGAGCTCCGGGAAGACTTCCAGACCGTTGGCGACCAACCGCACCACTCAGTCCGATTAGGGGACCCATTTCGGAATTTGAGTTGATCTGAAATACGAGGGGTGGGGATGAAACTGAGGCCCCTCTCCAGCAGCTGAGTTTCCGTTTCTGACAGATGGAAGATGGTGGATAGGTTCAGAATGTTAGATTCCTGGGGACGGGGGTGTCCCTGTTGGGACTTAGTCCCCGCCCGAAGTTTAACTGATCCAGCCTGTGAAGATGTGAATGGCACCTTCATTGTTTTAAACCATGTTTTAAAAGATGCACATATTCCTGTCTGGCTGTTAGCCGTAATAGTCTGCAGCTGTGGCTCATAGGCTAATTGAGCCACACCCATTCTGGTGCTCCTTAAGAAGGCCAGGGTTTTAGACTGGAGGGAGGCTTGAGTTGTGCAAGTGACTCGACGGTTGTGCTATGTGTTTAAAGTAAAAATATGCTTTTTAACAACAACCTTGTGCGTCGAGAAAACTCTTTTTCACATTTGGTGGCAGTGGTGGGATGATTCCTCTAGCTGAGTGGAGGGGACCCACATTTCGGAAAATATTGTTTGAGGAGCTTCATGGTGGAAGCCGCAGGGAAGGGTGAGCAGGTAGACGAAGAGACCTGCTGGGAGGGGAGATCACTGGTGGAGTTGAACTGCTGTCCTTTGGGGTTGGCCAATGCCTGAAGGAGGAATAGCTCGGGAACTCCTTGTTGCTGACGTGAGCCATGTGGGGAGCTATTGCCAAGCCTTAACAGAACAGCAGTGGCGGAGGACAGTAATGGCTGAGGACTTCCTGATGACATCCCGTGGAGGACCAGTCTGCAGCCCAGGGAAAGTGCTCAGAGGCCAAGTTATTTGCTGGAACTGCAGAGGCCTGAGCGGATTTTGCAGGTGGTCTGGAGGTCTGGATGGAGGAAGTCTCAGAGCTGGGCCTGTGTACTGTGAAGAGTGCAGTGTTTGGCCAAGAAGGAGTGATCTTGGAATGAAGATTGGCGGTCACCAGAGAGACTCTTTGAACTGTTTATTTAACACTTATTACTTGCACAATATTTTACCTTTTTTTATCTACTGCGCTTGGAACCGTGTTTGCAAGCTTAAAAGAGGGGGAAGGAGATGTGAATGGCATCTTCAGTGTTTTAAACCATGTTTTAAAAGATGCACATATTCCTGTCTGGCTGTTAGCCATAATAGTCTAATAGGCTAATTGAGCCACACCCATTCTGGTGCTCCTTAAGAAGGCCAGAGTTTTAGGCCCCGTTTACACAAGGACACTTGCGGGTGAAAACGACAAATTTTTTATCGGAAGTGCCTTTCGTTTAGACGGTGACAGCGTTTTTGGGGCATGAAAACGCATAAATCTGAAACCACCCTCCAGGGTGGAAAAGTTGAATACGCTCCGCCTTAGCGTTTCCGTCTAAACGGCCAAGACGCAAAACACTGCTCAGATCTGCTCACGTTGCGTACGCGTTTACGTCACATACATGTGCCAGTACAACAAACATGTCAGATTATTTCCATGCATCGGACCTTCAAGCTGCTCTGGCAGCTCTAACAAGCATACAGGAGTTTTTCCACGAAATGTACAGGATATTTACAGATAGTATTACTGAACAGAGAAGGATCTTTTTGGTTTTTGGCGACACGGATAAGAGAAGGAAGATTCTACGCATGCGTTCAGACATGGCTCAGACACTTTTGCGTCACCGTATGCACGCAGATTTCCTCTCCTCTAAACGCGGAATAAAAAGTGAAGACTCAACGCCACTTTTGCGTCTTCTGTTCAGACAGTCATCGTGTAAACATAGCCTTAGAATTGAGGGAAGCTTGAGTTGTGCAAGTGACTCGACGGTTGTGCTATGTGTTAATTAAAAATATGCTTTTTAACAACAACCATGTGCGTCGAGGAAACTCTTTTTCCCACAGCCAATGTTGAAGTGCGTGTGATGCAGTGTCTGCTGTCCAATGTATGTCGTCATGAGTTGTGTGAAATTCAGAATGGTGTATTTCGAAAAGTGTGTATTTTATAGTGATGAATGAATTAAGGCGTGTTAATAGGGTCTGATGTGGTGCAGATAAATTACGTGAGAAATTAATGAGGGTTGTTTATGCCAACCGATAAAACAATGAGTTTGGTGTCCGGTCTTACTTTTGGGATACGGGCTGAATTCGAATCGCCCATGATGTTTATGGATTTTCTAATCGGGAGGGACCACATAGTGGCTTTGCGATTCGTGTAGGGGTGTATGCGGGGCTGGTGATAAGAAGAACTGAGTAGTGAGGAAGAGGAGGGGGAAGGAGAAGATGGAGCCTGGTGACTCGGATCTTCCCTTGCTAGGGCAGGTGTAACATCCGCAGGAGTGATCGGAGGAGGCGTGGGAGGGCAAGGGTGAATTCAGCGCAAAAGGTGAATGGGTTTGCCTCTTCTCTTCCTAACCCTAACCCTTTTCTTTTCTTCCTGCTATTGTTTTTAGAGTGTTTAAGATGTTTTTTAATATGCCCTGAAATCTGATTTGTAGCTGTGGAACACTGCCGTCTGTCTGAATGTCACCCAGTGTTTTGATGAAATAAATGAATCAAATAATAGCAAAGTAATGCATATTTATTACATTTTAAGTATTAAAACAAAACTTCTTGGCCTTGTTTATTTTGTCTGAAATAGAATGGCTAAAATGTTAACTGAGAGAAAACCCTCATATCTTTACATTATAAAGATTCGTAACCTTTAATAACAACAAAGAACCACCTTTTCAGCGTCCCTAGGGGTCATCTCATGGCTTAAAAACATCCAAATCCTGGAGAATTTAAGTCCAATGTCCCTTTTTTTTTTTTGTCTTAAACACAGTGTACATGTCTAGGAGTGGTAATTTCAATGTGTTTGAACATGTGTGAGAAGGTGAAATCCTTCCCCTTCTCAGTCTTGCATTAGAGAAATTATTATTATATTGTGTGTATATGTGTGTGTATATATATATATATATATATATTAGAGCTGTCAGTTAAACGTGTTATTAACGGCGTTAACACAAACCAATTTTAACGGCGTTCAAATTTTTATCGCGCGATTAACGCAATTATTTTATTGAAAAAATTATTATTATTTTTATTATTTTTTATTTATCAAAACGAAGAAGCAGTAGCCTGACTGCTATGTTCAAATTACATTTGTTCAAAGCAGTCGTTTAATTGCACTATAGGCTCTTTTTGTATCGTCCTGTTTTGATCAGTATATGCCAATGTTGTTATCAATAAAAAATCTTTTGCACAAGGCAAGCCGATGCACTTCACCATGTTGATAAGAGAATTAAAATGAGAAGAATTATGGGCCAAAAAAATCAAGGGATATTTAGCATAGAAAAATAATTTGTGATTAATCGTGAGTTAACTATGACATTAATGCGATTAATCACGATTAAATATTTTAATCGCTTGACAGCTCTAATATATATATATATGAGTGTTCCCCCAACTAATGGTCTGGCCCATACGGCCTTGATTGGTCCACTTCATTTCCCTATTTAAGGGCTGGCTCATTTGGTGTTTGGGGGCTGAAGGTGGTGCTGGCTTGATGGGAGGCCAGTACAAGAGAGAAAATAAAGATTCACTTTTCTTGTCCTGAGACAATTGCCCTCGTTTTTGACCACACTCTCTGAATCTGGTTGGCCGTATCCCAGATACGTGGGGCGACCACGCCGGTCCCTCACAACATGTATTTGCCATTGGGAATGGAGAGTCATCCAGGAACTCTATTCTTAGTGATGGTTCCAATTCAGATGGGGGAAGTGAATTCAGTCCAGTTGCGAACATCAAAACTTCCTCCACAGACACGGCAGCCTCACCTCCTGCAAAGAAAAAATGTTCAGCACCATGGCAATGTGTTTTCTCAACTAGTTATGAAAAATATGAGTGATTTACAAACCTTCACAGTCAAGGAGTTAGTCCGCCCAGTAGCTGACCCGGATGGGTCAAAAGCAGAGAAAGAATTTCCCCCTAAAAAGGGATGAATAAAGGACTTGACTAGCTCAAAGTGTTACTTTATTTAAGTCTCCTGTTGCTCCGTGGTGGACTGAGGTCAGGTTTGAAGAGTCTCTCAGGTTCCAGAGCAGGTTCGCCTGGCCCAGATCATGGGATCTGGGCCAGGCGCAGAACCCCACGCCGTCCACCGTCTCTACGTTGCCGCCGAAGGGGTGACCTCAATAAAAGAGAACATGACATTATCTTTGAGAGTGCGAGAGCGAAGCGGAGACAATTGTAGGATGATGGAGGAAGAAGAGAGCAAGAGAGTGTCCCTCTGGGAACTAGTTCAATGCAGGCACTGCTTCTCTCTAACACCGTTATGTGCATACTGTGTGGAAATAGGATTACTTACTGCTATACCTTGTGGAAATAGGAGTTTGGACATGCATGTTATTCTATCGCACACACACACACACACACACACACACACACACACACACGGCCAAAAACACTGATTGTCAATGACAGAGATGATTTATAAATAACACAAGAAGCCATGTGCATTCCAGTGCAATCACCAGAGATGAAGCAAACCGGTTTCAGAGAACAACACCAGCACTGGTCCAACCTGCCAGCTCCCCCGCCGTCTCTCCCTGACTCCTGGTCACGGGTCCCCTCCTCGTCTGGGAGCACAGCATCATGCTCCTTAAATTCATGACATCACGTCAGGGACAACATGTTCAGGCACTGACTTACTCTTACATTTGAGCTTTTGTTGAGGGCCCTCAGGACTCCAGCCCCTCCCCAAGCCAACACCCCCTTCTAGGGCTTGAAGGGGGAAAAGAGTGCAGGGACACTCTCCCTAGTCCTACGAGGGTAAAAGAACACACTGATTATGCAACGCAGAAATCAATTAAATCATTGCTACCATCCCTGAGATTTACTGTACACCAAACAAAACCTAAATAGTGTCAAGATGAAAGGTTTTTAACACTAGAAACGCCAGGCCATTTTTACTTACTACTAGCGCCACAAGAGGGTACAAATGACCCCTAAGTAATTTGAATGAGAGGCTGTGCATTTGCACATAATGATCACTATGTGGCGCCAATGAGCTATTACCGCGCGAGCGCCACATGTGTGTGTTTGTCACAAGCCTAGTCCTCACGATTTTGTCATAAATGTACATATATGAAGTACAAACAGCCTATATTTTCACTAAGGGTTTAAGATTAAATGATGCAAATAAAGTAATTCAATTAATTGAGATATGCCTATATTGTTATCGTGGATATTTTATCAATAACACTCCATTCCTATATCCTTATGAACCAGCAGTTGGCTGAGTGGGTTAATATCTGCCCTTCAATTTGGGTGACCCGAGTTCACGTCCTGGGCACGTCATATAATTCTTGCCGTTGGCTTATTTCTGTAATTTCCTTTATATCAGAGATATTAGGCTTAACAATTTACTTTTTATGTAATAAATATGTCTTACAGTATCCCTATAACCCAAATATACCTCGCAAAAACTCACGGTAAAGTTAATGTTACTGATGAGCCTTTGTTACAAAGACACTGCATGGGAAATTGCAGCCACATAAATTCCATTCAGGTGAGTTTCGCGGCAGGCAGCCAAGAAACTCACCACTGACCACTGACCACTTCTGTTGAGGAAAAAATACTATGGTCAGTCAATTTAGAATATTCAAAGAAATGGAAAATAAATGACATCAGTATTTTTTTATTTCTCCAGTATTCCTTCCTAAAACACTGATTCGGTGGGGATTGAACCCCGGACGAACGGGTGTTAGAATAATTTGCGTCTCTCTCGTAGATCGCACCATCTTTCAATGTCTTCGTTTAATACGACCAGCTGTGGTCGTATTACGTAATACGACCACGTACCAAGCGCTTTGAGTACGTGAAAAGCGCTATATAAATTGAATCTATTATTATTATTATTATTATAATACGACTGCATCACCTTCTCTCTCACATTTCACTTCATCAAGTTAGAAGTCAACTGCTCATGATCATATCGCTGCGTTATCTCTGTGGCATATCCATGTAGCTTACTAATGAATAAAATGCATACAAAAAACGTTGACATATGACCCACTATGTTCTGCTCCATATGCCCATTGTTGACATCGTCCCAGCCAAAGAGTATTGGTATTAATACGTCATTCATTGTCCAAAATAATCAATAATAATTCAAATCGGGTTTTGTTGTGGGTACAAAATTAATCTTGAAGAAAACTCGTCCTAAGCGTCCCCGGCGAAATTATCGTCTATGATTTGATGACTGATTTCAACGATCAATGATGGTAACCCACCACAAACTGTTCACAAGAAGTCACAAATATATAGTACTTAACTTTGCCCTTTTCAGATAAAGATTATTGGTGGCAAAGTGCCTCACTTTAGCGTCCTTCACCCATCCAGCCACAGTATATTGGTAGGCATCAGTGCTCTTGAACGCTTTCAAGATATCTCCACTGTATGGGGAGGGGTTGTGGACTAAATAAATATGTCATGAAGATTGATTTGAGGCAAGCATACTAATGGACTAAAAAAAAACTAGGGATAACAAATATGGATCGGAGCCTAAAATCGATAAAATCTCTGTCTCTCTCTAACATTCAGATGAGCGGTGTGGGCGGTCATACTTGGCGAGATTGGTCGTGCAAATGGCGGCGTTCCAGAAAACGTGACGTAGATGAACCATATGAATACTTTTCCCTGGATTTTGAATGTTAAAAACGTGCAAAAACATAATTATATATTTATGTGGCATTCAGTGCAATGCTGTTTGTCCCTATAAAACAATAATAGTAAAGAAATAAATACAAAACATGAGGATAACTCTACAATCAAACCATGCAATCCGAAGGCTCTTCTTCACCACTCCCCCTTCTCACTTCCACAAATGCAAAGCGAATAGAAGTGAGTAGGGGATTGAGGGCGTAGCCTAACTAGTTTGTGAACGACCCAGAGAAACGCAACGCAAATTCGATGTGAACATGTTTCAGGCTTTAATAAAATCCCGGACAATTTTGAAATTCCGCCCGGACACATTTTTAGGTCTCAAAAAGAGGACAGGTCAGAACGTCTGGTCACCCTACTGTACGGGGGAACCCACTTGAATCCTACCTGTTGTACTGTTATAAAAAAAAATAGCGGCGCAACTTGGTGGGCGTTATACTATTAAATGCAAATTGTTGATAAGTAAGTACCCTAGCATAGACAATATACACTGTGGGTGTGGCTGTTATTATAATTGCATTCCCTGAGATACAAAGAGCTATAAATTAGTAGAGCAGTCTGTGTCTCTGGAATGCATCTTTTTTTTTTACAATGCATCCTGGAGGCAGAGGCATACGGAGGCACTGGACGCCAGAGCAATTATTGGCCGAGGTACAGAGTATTTCAGAGGGGGAATCTGATGGAGAAGCAGAGGAACTGGCATGCGAGCTAGAGAGTGATGATGAGAGAGCTGATGATGGAAGTGGCCCTGTTATAGAATCTGATTCAGGTTCAGAATCAGAACCTGAGGCGACCACATCCATGGAAGAGACATCACCATCCATGCAAGAGAAAGCACGAGATGGTACCATACGGATTGAACAACCCCCTGGCCGTTCGAGAGGCAGAGCAACAGAGGCCAATGTCATGAGAGAACCTCCAGGGCCCACACCTCGCGCCAAGGAAAATATCACAGATCCACTGAGCAGTTTACTCTGTTTGCTTGACACGGAAATGTGGGAACAGATTCTAAAGTATTCTCAGGCCGAAGCTGACCGAAACAATGCTCATATGTTCAATGCGACAATGGACCAACTAAAAGCATTTGTGGGTCTCGTTTATTTGAGAGGTATTGCCGGCGGGAAAAGCCAAAAACTGGAGGACTTCTGGTCTGCTGAAATGGGAAATCCGGTTTTCAAGGAAACAATGTCTCGCCAGAATTTCAGAGATATCATGCGCTATCTGCGCTTTGATGACAAGAGCACAAGGGCTGCCTGCCTTCTGGAGGACACATTTTCCATGATATCGGAGACATTTGATCTATTTGTGAAAAACAGCACTGCTTCTTACATGCCTGGGGAGAACATAACAGTTGGTGAACAATTGTTCCCCACCAAGGCGCGCTGTCGTTTCACACAGTACATGGCAAATAAATTGGATAAATGTGGCATAAAATTCTGGGTAGCCGCTGATGTTGAAACCAAATACATGTTGAATGCCCATCCCTATCTAGGGAAAGACAACAGTAGGCCATCTGGACAGCACTTATCAGATAATGTTGTGCTTCGTCTGATGGAGCCATTCCTGGAGAAAGGAAGAAATGTAACGACAGACAATTACTTTACCTCGTTACCACTGGCAAACACTCTTTTGGCGCACAAAACCACCATTGTTGGCACAATGAATAGAATCAGACCAGAGATGCCCCCGTGAACAAAGGCACAGATGGAAAGATTCTCCTCCAAGGTGCTGAGGGCTGGGGAAGCCACACTCACCATTTACCAGGGAAAACCACGCAAAAACGTCAGCCTCCTCAGTACAATGCACCAGACAGTTTCAACTGACAATGGCCCCAAGAAAATGCCCGAAACTGTTTCCCACTACAACAGCACTAAATATGGCGTTGATGTTATGGACCAGATGGCACGCTTGTATTCAGTAAAGGGAGGGACCAGGCGTTGGCCTGTAGCTGTGTTCTACAACATCCTAGACCTGTCTGCAATCAATGCACACATTCTGTACAAACAGTGCATGGACGTCAACATGACCAGAAAGATATTTATTCTGGAGCTTGTGAAACAGCTGTGTGCGCCTCAGAGAATGGCCAGGACTGTGTCATCAGTGGCAGCACCAGTGGCACGTAGGCCACTTCTGATTGAAACTCCTTCCCCACCTACCAAAAGGAAAAAGTGTCAAGTCGCCAGATGTAGTGGGAACAAAACTAGTGACGTCTGTGAGTCATGTAGGCGACTTGTCTGTGGGAAATGCAGTGAGCCTGCTAAAATAATCTGCTGTGAATGTTGATTAGACTTTGCTGAAACCGAAAAATAAAAAAAAAGACTGCTGTCCCTAAAGACATTTATTTTTCATCCAGTTCCTAGTTCATTCAAAGTCAGCCGTATTTTTTTGTTTTCTTTGTTTACTGACTTACTGAATGTCAATGTACTCTATACTCTAATAAACTCTAATACACTCATTTAAAACCCAAGTCATTTGGTTATTTGCAGTGTTGGGCAGTAACGCATTACAAAAGTAATGAGTAATAAATAATGCATTTCACACACACACACACACACACACACACACACACACACACACACACACACACACACACACACACACACACACACACACACACACACACACACACACACACACACACACACACACGTTGTCTCACTCATTGTTTAATAAAAAAAAATACTATTTCATTCATCCAAGCGTAATGATTTGCTATTCTTTAATATATTTGATACTTTGTGTATGGCCTTAAAAGTATCATGTTTGTGTGGTCACCTCCTGCCTCATGAGAAGAAGTTGCCTGGGAACTGAATACTAAATGGTCTGTTTTCACTGCTTTCTCAATCGCTCTCTCTGCCACACCTCCCCTCCCCCAGCCAGTACATTTGCATTTGAATAGATAAGTAAGGCCACAAAGCCGATTTCAGGCCATCTGGCCGTAGCTGTTGGCCTTTTTCACACCTAACTGTGCTCAACTGGCCCCTATTGTTCTCTGGCCTGTATTCACACTAGGCAATCGCAACTGTGGCCTGGCCACGGTAGGCTCTTGTACATACCACACAAACATGATACTTTTAAGACTAAGCCATACACAAATTATGAAATATAAGAATAACAAATCATTATGCTTGGATGAATGAAATAGTATTTTTTTGTCATCACGTCGTAATACGTCACCATCAAGCGTCCGCTTAGTAGAACAACACAGACAACACAGTTGACACGTTACTGATTTTGTTGCTTATTTGGAGCAGCACATTTTTATATTTCCGCGTGTGAGCTAGAACCCCAATTTACCCTCCCGGACCCTGCACACACTGGTGGTTTATTGGGTTTCATTCTGTTGTAAATGCGACGGCTCCGCTGTTCCAGGGGTGGATCTCCACAGAGATAACGCAGCGATATGATCATGAGCAGTTGACTTCTAACTTGATAAAGTGAAATGTGAGAGAGAAGGTGATGCAGTTGTATTAAACAAAGATTTTGAAAGATGTTGCGATCTACGAGAGAGACGCAAATTATTCTAAAACCCGTTCGTCCGGGGTTCAATCCCCACCGAATCAGGGCTTTAGGAAGGAATACTGGAGAAATAAAAAAAAAAAATTCAAGTCATTTATTTTCCATTTCTTTGAATATTCTAAATTGACTGACCATAGTATTTTTTCTCAACAGAAGTGGTCAGTGGTCAGTGGTGAGTTTCTTGGCTGCCTGCCGCGAAACTCACCTGAATGGAATTTATGTGGCTGTAATTTCCCATGCAGTGACTTTGTCATTGTGACAAAGGCTTATCAGTAACATTAATATTAACATTAACTTTACCATGAGTTTTTGCAAAGTATATTTGGGTTATAGGGATATTGTAAGACATATTTATTACATAAAAAGTAAATTGTTAGGCCTAATTTCTCTGATATAAAGGAAATTACAAAAATAAGTCAACGGCAAGAATTAAATTACGTACCCAGGACGCGAACTCAGGTCTCCCGTATTGCAGGGCAGATTCTAAACCACTCAGCCAACAGCAACGACGCAATCGACCCGCACTACTCTCGCGGTCGACCAGTCGATCGTGGTCGACATATTGGCCACCTCTGTCCGTCCGTCCGTCCGTCCGTCCGTCCGTCTGTCTGTCTGCCTGTCTGTGTATATCTACCTATATATATCAATCTTATTCACATCAGAATGTCCCCTTGCGACCTCTGCTGTCAAAGAAAGAGCATTGCATCCTTGGAAAAAGAACAATAACATAGGAACACATAAAAAAATGCTTTATAATACCTTTCCCGGTCTGAATTTTTTTTTTTATGAACACAGGGTGGTACAACAGACATATTTAGGACAAGTCAAGAAAGTAGGGATTTGGAACGTGATCGAGTGCAAAGATATATATTTTTTTAACTCACGGGTCATTTGACCCCTTCGACGGCTGTTCTAGTGTTAAGCCCTTGTCTTTCCTTTGTTCCTTGTCGGATAATTGTAGTTTGTGGTGAGTTCTGTCCTGTGTGTTCCTGTGTTACCTGTGTTACCCGCGTCACCCGTGTTCCTTGCCTTTTTGAGTTAATAAATTATCCTTTTACCTGAACTGTCTGCGTTTGGGTCCTACCTGCCTGCCTGCCACCCGCTAACCGTGACACAGCATCTGCCTCATCAGAAGAAGTTGCCTGGAAAAAAAATGCTAAATTGACTGTTGCTACTCTGCTTTCTCAATCGCCCTCTGACCACGGGTAAGTGAATCGGAATTACAAGCAAAATCAAGAAAATTCAATAGTTCAGTTGCGCTAAAATGAACATCTTGAATCGTCTTTGATTTCAGAACAGATGTAGCAAGGTTAAGCCACTAAAGTCAGTAGCCTAGTGCTACCCATGCTAACACGAACGTGAAGCTTTCCCTCAAACTTAACGTATCTAAGTAGCTTGCAGTTGTCACCCTACCACTCCAAATGTAAAACTGACGTTTACAAATATGCAACAATGGTCAGAAAAGTACTTTAAAAAAGTGTTTTTTAATTTATATTTACCATTCAATATTGCAATCGCTGCGGTCAGTCCCATTGAAGAACACAGCAGCGTGGCTTGGAACTATACAGGCTTACATGAACCACGTGACCACCCTGCCTGCGAGATCAGAGAGTGTCGCAACTCTTCTCTCTCTATGGCTCTGGCAGCATCTTTAGACAGATGAGGAAGCCGGAGCCATTAGGTCATAGGCCACGCCCACTGGATACAAACGCAGCGCGGGAGTCAGATGAGGTCAGGAACATATGGCCGTCCCGTTGCTAGAACACGGCAGCGCCAAACATTTCACTGCTTCCTCAACTTGGGCCAATACAGAGCTGGACTTGCTCAACGTCTGAAAATCAAGTCTGGATCAGTACCAACTCTCCTCGGCTCAGCTACAAACCTCGAAAAAGTAAGTTAACTAACGCCATATCATTGTGTTGCTTTACTGTATATGGTTACCTTGTTAGCATTATAATGTTGCTTTAGCATTAGCGCTACAGCTAACAGCCAAGTTATTGTCGCTAATGTTAAGGTAGATAGCATCAGTTATGTGTGTAAATACCATGGACCTATTATAGAGAAAGGACAGTGGACTAATACATGGCCGCCCATTCATTCCTATAAATACACGCACTGTAAGTCGAGTGTGCATCTCAGCAAGCATGGGGCATCACACGAGAATGGGCACAATTCATCAAAGGGGCTACAGGCACTGATCTCTACTGCTTGGATACCAAGGGAATGCAATGTTTTACAATGTCTGCTCACCATACAACAAACGAATACAACTGTATTTTACCGGCCACTGGACTGCAGTAGTTCTAGCGTTTTACTGATGAGGAGATTGACCTGTTAAACTCATCCTAAATACATATGGTGCGTTCGGGGCAACCCTTGTTTTCGCCCCCTTCTACCCTCTTGTACTCCCAGTTATAACGTTGTTTACGGGCTAAAATTGTACCTGGAACGCACTATTATAGGCATGGTTTCCCCTTCTTGGCACCTGATTCAAATCAAAGGGTTATTAGCAGATTTCTGAAGAGCTTGATGTCATGGTATTGAGTTGATGAGATGAACTATAAAATATGTAAACAAATCAAGGATGTAATATCATTTCATAGAACTAATTTTAAGTATTAGGCTAATGTAATTCACTAAACATGTTTATCTTATATCTCTTTGCAACTTGCACATGGACTATATACAATGTTACAAATTGAGTACCTATTTTACTTTGTTGTCTCTACGCAGACCCCCGACACCATTTCAATCAAGGTTGAAGAGGATATTGGTGGAGGCTTGCCCGCCGTAGGTTAGTAATACACATTGCATCTATGCAAGAAAACAACCTGGATCAACTGAGAATGTACTTGATTCTACCTGAGCTAAAAAACCTGGTCCTCTTTGGAAAAGCATCATGACCAGCGCCCTGCTAAAACACGAGTCAAACTTCGGAGTTGCATTTCAAAGATGGAATCAGTCAAGAGCCCAGAAGGGTTTCAAGACGGATGCCACATGAGCTGGTTTATCATTCTCAAACATCACTGAATTCATAATGTTTGAATGTCAGCTGATCAGCTTCAGTGGAGGCTTCTCCAATGAGGAGAGGGAGGAAGATCCTCCCTAACATTGTTGAGAATAAAAAATGTAGATTGCCCAGACTATTGTAATGAATTAATGCCCTTAAATATGACTACTTTATTGCCTTTGAATATATAATGTTCGTTTCCCTGGGTAAAGGGACATTAGCACCCCCTATCGCCTATCGCCAATTACTTCAGGGAGGAACGGCCTCCGTTCGCCTCCGTTGACTCCCATTCATTTCCCCGAAAGTACTGGCGGCTGGTGGATAACATGGGTTTCAATGGGAGAGAGGAGGAAAATCCTCCTCTGAGTGGGTGGGACCTTAAGGGGTCTGATTCGCGCAAAAATCTATCCGTCTGCGCTATGAACCAATAAGCAGGATCCCTGGATGTTGAGCAGTGTTGCCAGATTGGTCCGATTTCCCACCCAATTGGGCTACTTTTAACCATGTTAGGCTGGAAAGATTATCATTGGGCGGGAAATCTGCCCAATCTGGCAACGCTGTCGATAGCAAACCCGGTCTGCATTGCCGCGGTGCTCAATCTGAGAGACGCAGAGCAAGTGAAATCTGCGATAGCGAGATCCTAAATGCACAATGGAAACATTGGAAACGGAGGACATTGTTAACGTCTTATTACAAAAAGCATTCCATTCATTCAGTTACAGTGCTAAGTTAGAGACCAAAGAAAGAGGTAGACCACTTCCCAAAATCAAGGTCACCAGAAGTAATGGCAACGTCAGTGTTGTGAGTGCTACATGGTTTGCTAGGTACGCATGACTTACTGGTAGCATTATAAGCAATTGTAACTGAAATTAAACATAGCTAAATAACTTCAGTCAGTGAGGGCAAAAATAGGCCCAATGATAGGCCCAGATTTTTTGATTTACTTTTACAAATCAATAGTAGGCCTGATTTGACTAATATGCTTTGCATCCTTTCCTTCTCAAATTACAGTGATGCCACTGGTGGCTTTGTATACATTTTGTTCACATAACTCCCTCCCTGCTATTTTGTAGTTCACCAAAACACCCTGAAACAACTTGAGTCTCACATTCTTATGCCACCATACACCAACAGTGCAAGCAGGCCAATGGCAACCAAGCGCGCAGTCCTTCCTCCCTCACTTTAAAAACCACCAGCCGCCACTGATCAGCTTAGAGGGAAGGACACGTTGTTGCTTTTTAGTGTCAAAATATAATTATTGTGCTTGCCTCGCTTGTCATGTTGTGCTCAGATCACTTTGCGCTGGTGTTCGTTGAGTGTCCTTAACCTGGCCAACCACTTGAGCTTAGAGTCTAGGGAGGAGGGTGCTGGAGGAGACGGCCCTCTCCAAAACGGTGAATTTTTGTCAGCAGTACACATTTTAAACCCTCTGTGTCAATGTTGCATACATTTAAAGAGTTTCTTTCACGTGTACAAATACACAATGCCTCCCTTTATGCAAATAATGTATCAAAACAATTGATTTTTCCTTTTTTTCTCCCTCTGCAGAAGACTGCGATGCCTTTGTGCCTTAGTGTCCGACCAGAGGGAAAAACACATTGGACCATGTTTACACTAACATTAAACATGCTTACAGAGCCATACCACTACCTCACTTAGGCCAGTCAGACCACCTCTCTCTGCTCCTTACCCCTGCATACACCCCTCTCAGGAGAAGTGCACCACTACAGACCAAAACCATCACCACGTGGCCTCAGGATGCACTTTCCCAACTACAAGACTGTTTCCTACACACCGAGTGGGATGTTTTTAAACACCAGGACCTGGCTGTCCACACAGAATCTGTACTTTCCTACATCAAGTACTGCGTGGGAAACGTCACAGTGGACAAACACATTTGTGTGTTCCCCAATCAGAAGCCCTGGATGACCAGCCAGGTCCGGACGCTCCTCAAGGTCCGCAACGCCGCCTTCAGGTCTGGAGACAGAGAGCAGTACAGCGCTGCTAGAGCCGACCTGAGGAGGGGAATTAAGAAGGCAAAGGCGGACTACAGGAGGAAAATAGAGGACCACCTCTCTGAAAACAACCCACGGCAGGTGTGGCAAGGCATTCAACAGTTGACAAACTACAGGGGACACAACACCACAACTGTGAACTCAAGTATCTCGCTGGCAGAAGAACTGAACTTCTTCTTTGCCCGCTTCGAGACATCAAGGACATCACAGACCTCAGCTTCATCACCACCCCAGCCCCCACCAGCTCACAGCACCCACTCACTGACTGTACAGGTGCAGGATGTGAGACGTGTGCTTAGTGGAGTCAACCCCAGGAAAGCTGCAGGACCAGACGGACTTCCTGGGAAGGTCCTCAAGGGCTGTGCTGACCAGCTCTCACAGGTCTTCACAACAATTTTCAACCTCTCCCTGACACAGGCCATCATCCCAGCCTGTCTGAAGTCCTCCACCATCATCCCCGTACCCAAGAAATCGGCACCGGTCACTCTAAATGACTACCGCCCAGTAGCACTCACACCCATCATTATGAAGTGCTTCGAGCGGCTGGTCCTACACCACATAAAAGCCTTCCTTCCCCCCACCTTAGATCCTCACCAGTTCGCTTACAGAGCGAACAGATCCACCGAGGACGCCATTGCCATAGCCCTTCATGCTGCGCTGAGTCACCTGGAACACCGGGAGAGCTACGTCAGGATGCTCTTCATTGACTACAGCTCAGCCTTCAACACCATCATCCCGGCTATCCTGGTCTGCAAACTGTCAGCTCTGGGTCTCGACCCGCTCACCTGTTCCTGGATTAGTGACTTCCTCACAAATCGACCCCAGAAGGTGAAACTCGGTCCCCACTTCTCCTCCACCCGCACCCTCAGCACAGGCTCTCCACAGGGGTGTGTGCTGAGCCCACTCCTCTACTCTCTGTACACCTTCGACTGCAGTCCCACCCACCTCAGCAACACCATAGTGAAGTTCGCGGACGACACAACGGTGGTTGGACTGATCTCAGAGGGAGACGAGTCTGCCTACAGGGATGAGATCCTGAAGTTAACATCGTGGTGTTCAGACAACAACCTGGCATTGAACATCGCAAAAACTAAGGAGATCATCCTGGACTTCAGGAAAAGCAGAGCAGACCCGGCTTCCCTCTACATCAACGGTGACTGTGTAGAGAGAGTCCACACCTTCCGCTTCCTGGGCACCATGATCTCTGCTGGCCTCTCCTGGACTGCCAACACGGCGGTGGTCGTCAAGAAGGCTCAGCAGCGGCTTCACTTCCTCAGGGTGCTCAGGAGGAACAACGTGGGAGAGAAGCTGCTGGTGACCTTCTACCGCTCCACCATCGAGAGTCTTCTGACGTTCTGTATCTCAGTGTGGTTTTCACAGTGCACTGAGGCAGAGCGGAAGAAACTCCAGGGAGTGGTAAACACCGCACAGAGGATCACTGGCTGCCCCCTCCCCTCCCTGAAGGACATATACATCTCCCGCTGCCTAAGCAGAGCGGAGAGAATCACAAAGGACAGCGCACACCCTGGCTTTCACCTGTTTGACCTGATGCCCTCTGGCAGGCGCTATAGGTCCATCAGAACCAGGTCTTCACGGTTCAGAGACAGCTTCTTCCCTAAAGCTGTATCCACCCTGAACACACACATGCACTGACCCCCGACTGACTGACCCCCCCCTAACCTCCCACTGCTGTATTGTACTTTACTTTATTTTACTTTATTATTTATTTTACATTATTTACATTTCTATTTGGTATACTGTTGTTCTTGTTCTATTTATATATTATTTATTTTCTCGAATGCACCAATTGGGAAAGCTTACTAAAAATTTCGTTGTACTTCACTCGTGCAATGACAATAAAAGGCTTTCTATTCTATTCTATTCTATTCTTTGGAGACCGTAGCACTGAGCGCAACGCCACCTCAGAGATTCTGGGTGTAGACGCACCTGGCTCCTCCCACATGTCCAGCCACAGCGAGGAACTGAAGATCCTGAGCGTCTACGGAAAAGGGGAGGGCCCACTGGCAGAGGACGGCCATGACACCCTCTTCACCGCGTCAGAAGTGGAGGCCCTGAACTCGCTGTCTGCGGACCACAGCGCGGCCAAGAGCCTGGAGCGCGGCGAGCGGCTGGTCTGCCGTGAGGAGCTGAGTGTGCAGGTTGGAAATAATCTTCTCATTCACCCTCCAAAAGAGAGGCTTCCTTTGTTATAACTCTAAAACAATCCCATTGAAAGCCCACACCTTTATGATTCAGCAAACGTTTTTACACTTCCAAATATGCCCGTCTTATGCCCAACTTTTACCCTGTGTGATCCGCATGTTTACACTGAGCGAGGTAATTTACAGGCTTTATTTTGCACCCCTATTAACCCTCTCTGACCCTACACATATTGGCGGTTTCATTTTGATGTAAATGCGATAAGACAGCTTTTCGGTTCTAGGGGCGAGGCTTGGGTAGAGGTGTTGCTGCATTGTCTCTACAACAGAGACGATGCAGCGATATCAACATGAATAGTTGTAACTGGAGAGACGGTGAAATCCGCAAGATGCTGACCATCATGGGAGAGAAGGTGATGCAGTCGCATTTAAAGATGACGAAAGATGGTCGATCTAAGAGAAAGTACCTGCCAAACTTTCCTTACAATGCTTCGTCAGCAAAGTGGTCAGCAAAATAAAGAATATTTCAGTATTTTTGCACTTGTAAATAGTTAATCTCGTTTTAGCCTACACTCGGATTTGAACTCATTCTTGCATGCGAGGGTCTTGAATCAAAAAATATGTAAATATATTTTGCATTCATTGTAAAGAGTCCTACTCTCCGTGTGTAGGCCCGCCTTCTCCGGTCTACCAAGAAAGCCAGCTCCAAGACGAAGGGGGATTTTACCCCTCGGTTTTACATAGGACATTGAAATTGCTGGGCGTTCCAATCCGTGCCCGAATCAGCTTGGCAGTGTGAAAAGGCATAATCTGTCGGTAGTGGGGATTGACAACTATTCTGTGAAAATGAAAGAATATGTCTTGTGTGTGTTTCCTTCTTTATGTGGAAAGCAGCAGACCCCAGACACCATATCAATCAAGGTTGAAGAGGATATTGGTGGAGGCTTGCCCGCCGTAGGTTAGTAATACACATTGCATCTATGCAAGAAAACAACCTTGATCAACTGAGAATGTACTTGATTCTACCTGCGCTAAAAAGCCTGGTCCTCTTTTGAAAAGCATAATGACCAGCGCCCTGCTAAAACATGAGTCAAACTTGGGAGTTGCATTTCAAAGATGAAATCAGTCAAGAGCCCAGAAGGGTTTCAAGACAGATGCCATATGAGCTGGTTTACCATTCTCAAACATTGCTGAATTCATAATGTATGAATGTTAGCTGATCAGCTTAGAGGGAAGGACACGTTGTTGCTTTTCAGTGTCAAAATAGAATTATTGCGCTTGCCTTGCTCGTCATGTGGTGATCAGGTCACTTTGCGCTGGTGTTCGTTGAGTGTCCTTAACCTGGCCAACAACTTGAGCTTTGAGTCTAGGGAGGAGGGTGCTGGAGGAGACGTCCCTCTCCAAAACTTGGAATCTATGTCTGCAGTACACATTTTAAACCCTCTGTCAATATGACATATGACATTTAAAGAGTTTCTTTCACGTGTACAAATACGCAATGCCTCCCTTTATGCAAATAATGCATCAAAACAATTAATTTTTCCTTTTTGTCTCCGTCTGCAGAAGACTGCGATGCCTTCGGAGACCGTAGCACTCAGTGTGGCGCCACCTCAGAGATTCTGGGTGTGGTCGCCCCTGGCTCCTCCCACATGTCCAGTCACAGCGAGGAACTGCTGGTTAGCAGAATAAAGAATATGTTGGCATTTTTGCACTTGTAAATAGTTAATCGCGTTTTAGCCTACATTCAGATGTGAACTCATTCTTGCATGCGAGGGTCTTGAATCAAAAAAAAAAAACGCAGGCAAGAGATTGAAATTGCAGGGCGTGCCAAGCCACGACCGAACCTGCTTGGCAGTGTGAAAACGCCTAATCTGTCGGTAGTGGGGATTGACAACTATTCTGTGAAAATGAAAGAATATGTCTTGTGTGTGTTTCCTTCTTTATGTGGAAAGCAGCAGACCCCAGACACCATTTCAATCAAGGTTGAAGAGGATATTGGTGGAGGCTTGCCCGCCGTAGGTTGGTAATACACATTGCATCTATGCAAGAAAACAACCTTGATCAACTGAGAATGTACTTGATTCTGCCTTCTCAGCAGGAGCCATCCATCTTGACCATCCAAAGGGCCACCTCGGAGAGTCTGCGTGTGGACGCCCCTGGCTCCATGCACAGCGGGGAGCTGCGCATCCTGAGCTTCTACGGACAAGGGGAGGGCCCTCTGGCGGTTGACGGCCATGACACCCTCTTTGCCGCGTCAGATGCGGAGGCCTTGAGCTCGCTGTCAGCTGACCACAGCATGGCCAAGACCCTGAACTGCAGTGTGCGGCTCTTCCGCCTTGAGGAGCTGACTGGGCATCAGGGCTGCAGCAAGGGCCGGCCCGGTGTCTTGTGTGGAAAGGTTATTCCTTACAATGCCAATATGATCGTCCACATGAGGACTCACTCCGGCGAGAAGCCCTACAGGTGTGACCAATGCCCGAAGCGCTTCAGTCAGAATAACATCCTGAAGAACCACATGAGGACTCACTCCGGAGAGAAGCCCTACCAGTGTGACCAATGCACGAAGTGCTTCAGTCTGAAAGGCAACCTGAAGATCCACATGAGGACTCATTCCGGCGAGAAGCCCTACAAGTGTGACCAATGCACAATGCGCTTTAGTCAGAATAACATCCTCAAGGACCACATGACGACTCACTCCGGGGAGAAGCCCTACAAGTGTGACCAATGCACAAAGTGCTTCAGTCTGAAAGGCAACCTGAAGATCCACATGAGGACTCACTCCGGCGAGAAGCCCTACAAGTGTGACCAATGCACGATGCGCTTCAGTCAGAATAACATCCTCAAGAACCACATGACGACTCACTCCGGGGCGAAGCCCTACAAGTGTGACCAATGCACGATGTGCTTCAGTCTGAAAGGCAACCTGAAGATCCACCTGAGGACTCACTCTGGGGAGAAGCCCTGCGTGTGTCTGCACTGCAACGCCAGCTACAGCGACCCAAGCAATTTTCGTTTGCACATGCTCAAGCACACTTTGGCACGGGGTAACGGGACGCTTTGATTGAGACCTCTGTCCTGTATTGGTTGAAATTACTGCTTTTAGTTTTTCTCTTCATCACGATTAAACGCTTCGAAATTTCGATTCACTTTCTGTTTTTATTAATTGATGTCCGTGGTGAATAACTTATTTCTAGGACACTTCTGACAGCAAAATATTTGATTTAATGTAGAGCTTGATCAGGGGAAGATACAGGCAGCAAAGTTACCAAGCATACAGTCAATGAGACGATGGGTGTATGATTCTTATAGGAAACGTTCACATCGTGGGTAAATACAAAGGAAACAAAGGTCAGGGGGAGGGGCCTTCGTGGAGTTTAGGATTGGCCAGAGGAGAGACCAAGTTAAATTGCAATTCACAATATGGGTGAAGTGGACATGGCTGCAAGACAGTTAAAGGAATCTACACAACAAAGAAGTCTGGATTGGCCTCAGTATCAAACTTGGTGCCCAGAGTTGCAAATGCAAACTATCTTAACACCGTTCAATTAGAGAGGGCGGGAGGTATCTCTAGGCCCATGGAGAATGGATAGAAATTCATTGAAATTGACTAATTATTCAAACAGGGTTCATATAATTTGTATATTAAAGTTATGCTTGACATTGCCACGACATTGTCATTACCGTTATCTTTGTTATTACAAAAAGCCGGCAAAGTTCACTTGTGAAATAGACTGCGATTGAACCCCACATTATACATGATTGTGTTCATTCCACTGACCTTTCCATTCTGTGCGCTTAATGCTAACTACCTTGGATGGATTGTATCATAATAGGCGATAATGGTTGAAGATGATCCATTTTAAAAGGTCCCTGGTTAAATGTCTAGATCTCAGTGATGCTCAGTTTTGGCCGGTCCTCCCTCTAGAATCCAGCATTATTCTAACGGGACAAAGTCAGAAGATTCCTAGCATTGGTCCCCCTTCACTCCCTGTTTGCAGCAGCGGCTGGTGATTCAATTCGTGGGTGGGGTGCAGTAATGGACGGGGGTCCTCCCCAAGAAAATATAGAATTGGTTTCTGGGAAGCCCACTAGCTAAAAATGTATTCTGATTCATTGCCTACATCCTGACTTGCAGGGCCTGGACAAGCTTACACTGCTTTCACTTTCATTCCACTAGCCATTGCTATTTGACCCATGGTTGTTATTCTGATATTGAGGCATACCATGATCAATGTCCTATAGTGTTTTACCTGAGTCTCAAGGTAAATTTCAAATGCTGTCTGGGGCCGTTGTATCGGGTTTTTTTTATATGCTGCATGTCAAATGACTTAATTAATATGTAATTTACTCGTTCCTTTTCAGTATAACATTGCATGAGGAGTCCAATTCCTCCACTGAAGTGGGTAGAAAGTGCCTTTACAACTCTCTGCTAGTTAACTATCTGTCACTTCTCTCTGCATGTAGTTATGTTGCACAATGCACGAATGCTGCTGAGGGAGGTATTTGATTCATTGGCTGAATTGTCCAATCAGCTCCAAATTACTACAATGAGTTGAAACACAAGACACAGTGTACTGTCAAGTGTTTCTTTAATACTCTTGGTAGGATAACAAACCTACCATGATTAATCGTTCCTTATGTCGTATGGTCATGTACAGGGGTTGGGTTTGTGTCGGGTCTCTTCTTTTTCTGTTCACTAATTATTTTTGTGTGTGTGTGTGTGTGTAGGCCTATATATATATATATATATATATATATATATATATATATATATATATATATATATATATATATATAATTGAATTAGTTTTACCCTGTTTATTTTAATTTGTTGTCTACCCATGACACAATTCTTTCATTTGTGAATAAAAATTATAATGTAACTCCTGCTTTGTCTACATCAGAGTTCAACATTATAAACTAAGAAGGAGGTAACTGTTATGCAGCTAACTTATAGTGCAATTTATTCTTATGATACATAATTAAATTGATGTATGACCGTTATTCGTTTTCATCTAAGGCAACAGTAGCTTAGTAGCTCCACTCGTGAAATGTTGGTCGTCCAATAATATTATTTCTCGAATATACACTTGGAGCAACACTACTACTACAACAGCGTGAATTCGAACCATTTATTTCAAGAAATATAAACAAAAATATATGTAAACAATGAAACTTATAGTTCCTCCTGAGGGTCGTCAGCTTCTTGGTGCCTGCACTACTGGCCGTCTGGAGCTGGATATTTTAGTCGGATGGTCTGCACGACGCAAGTAGGTAAAACCACACGACAGCCTCGGCCCAATCTCTCGCCTTGCAGAACCCATTCCAGAAAGTCTCGATAGGCTGTTAGGCGATATTGTCTAGACAAAACATTGAGCACACAGATAGCGAAATATGTTCTTTACCATTAAAAAATATGACTTGGTTTCTAACGATACAAAGATTAATGAAAATGGGTGAAATGTACATTTAAACATGTTCAATAAAAGGATAATAGAACGGGGAAAGGTTACCTCCCCTTTCTCTGCTTTGCCCGCCCACAATTTGTCCCGACCGCCCATGAGAAAAGGAGCTACGACCGCGTGGGCTCAGCACACACACAGTTCTTTCCTGGAGAGACATCATATATTGCAAGCATGGCAGTTGCTCAGTGTTGGGATGTACAAATGATCACAAAACTCTATGTTTAGTTCCTCCATCCGAGACTATTTTCTCTGGAAACGCGCCAAACATTTCGCCGACTTCCTCAACTCGGTCCGATACAAAGCTGGACTTGCTGAACGTCTGGAAATGGAGTCCGGATAAGTACCAACACTCCTCGGCTCAGCTACAAACCTCGAACAAGTAAGTCAACTACCGCTATAACATTGTGTTGCTTTATTCAAGATTCAAGATTCAAGATAATTTATTGTCATTTCAGCCATATACACAGTATACAGTGAAATGAAATAGCGTTTCCCAAGAACATAAGGTGCAACATAGAGCGACAATAATAACAAAAAATCAACAACAACAACAACAACAACATGCTACATATAACTGCAAACCAGTAAAGTGACTGTGTGGAATTTGTAGTGCGGGAATATAAATATAAATATGACTGTGTCTGAGTAGTGCGGGAATATAAATATGAATATAATAAATATGAATATAAAGCAATAGTGCAATAGTGCATAAACCAAGGGTAACAGATGATCAGATCTGTCCCTTAGAGTTGAGGAGTCGGATGGCCTGGGGGAAGAAGCTGTACTGTAGTCTGGTTGTGGCGGACCGGATGCTCCGGTACCTTCTGCCAGACGGAAGGGGGGAGAAGAATTTGTGTGAGGGGTGGGAGGGGTCATCCACAATGCTGGTTGCCTTGCGGATGCAACGAGTGGTGTAAATGTCTGAGATGGTGGGGAGAGAGACGCCGATGATCTTCTCAGCTGTCCTCACTACGCGCTGCAGGTTCTTGCGGTCAAGTTTGGTGCAGTTTCCGAACCAGGCAGTGATGCAGCTACCCAGGATGCTCTCTATGGTCCCTCTGTAAAAAGTGGTGAGAATGGGGGGTGGGAGGTGGGCTCTCTTCAGCCTTCTCAGGAAGTGGAGGCGCTGCTGGGCTTTCTTAACCGTGGAGCCGGTGTTGAGGGACCAGGTTAAGCTCTCGGCCAGGTGGACACCAAGGAATTTGGTGTTCTTCACGATCTCCACCGGGGAGCCATCAACGTCCAGCGGCTCGTGGTCCCTCTGTGCTCTCCTGAAGTCAACAACAATCTCTTTGGTTTTGTCTACGTTCAGGGACAGGTTGTTGACTTTGCACCAGGTTAGCAGTTGTTTCACCTCCTCTCTATAAGCTGACTCATCGTTCTTTTCTATCAGACCCACCACGGTCGTATCGTCGGCGAACTTGATGATGTGATTCGAGCCGTGTAGCGCCGTGCAGTCGTGCGTCAGTAGTGTGAACAGCAGTGGACTGAGCACACAGCCTTGAGGGGCCCCTGTGCTCAGAGTGGTGGTGTTGGAGGTGTTTTTCCCGATCCGGACTGTCTGGGGTCTCCCCGTCAGAAAGTCCAAGATCCAGTTGCAGAGGGAGATGTTCAGGCCCAGCAAGCCCAGCTTCGTGATCAGGTGCTGGGGGACGATTGTGTTGAATGCTGAACTGAAGTCTATGAACAGCATTCTAACATATGTGTCCTTTTTTTCCAGGTGGGTGAGTGCTAGGTGGAGGGTGGTTGAGATGGCGTCATCGGTAGAGCGGTTTGCTCGATACGCAAACTGCAGGGGGTCTAGGGTGGGAGGCAGGGTTAGGGGCTTTATGTGCCTCAGGATCAGCCTCTCAAAGCACTTCATGATGGTAGAAGTGAGTGCTATGGGGCGGTAGTCGTTGAGGCAGGACACAGGTGACTTTTTCGGCACAGGGACAATGGTGGTAGTTTTGAAGCACGATGGGACGTTGGCACTGCTCAGGGAGATGTTGAAGATGTCCGTGAGAACATCTGCCAGCTGGTCTGCACATCCTTTGAGCACACTCCCGGGAATGTTGTCTGGGCCAGCAGCCTTACGCGGATTCACTCTGCGCAGTGACTTTTTCACCTCAGCCGTGGTCAGACGTAGCACTTGTTCGTCGGGAGAGGGAATGTTCTTCTCCGCCACCACATCATTTTTTGCTTCAAACCGGGCGTAGAACACGTTCAGCGCATCAGGCAATGAGGCATCGCTGTCACAGGCTGGTGTAGATGTCCTGTAGTTGGTGATGGCTTGAATGCCCTGCCATAGCTGCCGTGTGTCTCCACTGTCTCTGAAGTGGGCGTGGATTTTCTGAGCATGTGCACGCTTAGCGTCCCTGATAGCCCGGACCAGTATTGCCCTCGCTATGCTCAGAGCCTCCTTATCACCTGCTCTGAAGGCTATGTCTCGGGCTCTCAGCAGTGCACGTACCTCTGCAGTCATCCATGGCTTCTGGTTGGAGCGTGTGGTGATGGACTTGGTGACAGTGACGTCATCAGTGCACTTACTGATGTACCCAGTCACTGATGCTGTGTACTCCTCCAGGTCAATGAAGCCGTCGGTGGTTGCTGCTTCCCTAAACATATGCCAGTCGGTGCACTCAAAACAGTCCTGGAGGGCAGAGATGGCTCCTGCTGGCCAGGTTTTCCTGTTTACCTGTTTCTTGGCTGGTCTGGAGCGTCTGACGAGCGGTCTGTATGCTGGGATCAGCTTGACGGAGATGTGATCCGAGTATCCGAGGTGGGGGCGGGGCTCAGCCCGGTACGCACCAATTACGTTGGTGTAAACAAGGTCCAGCATGCTCGCCCCTCTCGTCGCAAAATCCACATGTTGATGAAATTTAGGAAGCACAGTTTTGAGATTTGCATGGTTGAAATCTCCAGCGACAATGAGCAGTCCTTCTGGGTGAGTGTTTTGGAGATCGCTAATGGCTCTGTAAAGTGCGGCCAGCGCATCCTTAGCATTTGCACTGGGGGGAATGTAAACAGCTACCACATGCAGGGAGGAGAACTCTCGTGGCAAATAAAAGGGTCTACATCCCACAACCGCGTATTCCACCAGCGATGAACAGTACTTTGAGACTAGGGTAGAGTTGTTGCACCAGTCAGTGTTGACGTAAACACACAGCCCGCCACCTCGGGTCTTGCCGCACAGTGATGAGTCCCTGTCGGCTCGATGCGAGGTTAGTCCGTCTAGCTGAATGGCCGCATCCGGGACTCGATCGTTGAGCCATGTCTCTGTAAAAACACAGACACAGCAGTCCCTAGTCCCCCGTTGAGTAGTCCGCTGGTAGATGGCATCAGGTAGGTATGTGTGTGAATACACACTGTAATGCGAGTGTTGTACACTTCTTTGGTATTTGGATAACTGTTCTGACTGAGCGTGCACCTCTGCAAACCAGGGGGATCACACATGAATGGGCAAAGTTCAGCAAAGGGGGTACAGACACTGCAGTGTCTGTACCCCCTTTGCTGAACTTTGCAGTAGAGATCATGATCTCTACTGCTTGGATACCAATGCAATGTCCCGAATCTTTAACAATTTCTGCTCACCATACTACAAACGAATACAACTGTCTTTTTCCAGCTTCGTGACCGCAGTAGTTCTAGCGTTGTCACAAGTTCCCTCTACCATAACCTTACTTTCACTTTGAGCACTCCCCCTCAAAGAGCTTCTAGCTCTTTTCAGGCTGCACTTGAAAATAAGAATTTTGTTTTTAATTTGTTCTCATGGGTAAATAAAGGTTAATAATGAACTCCGTTACAGCTCGTAAATTACGGTCTACAATGTGTCCCCGGAACGCAGCATAATGTTATACATCGATCTGGTCTGAGTTCACAGGTAGTGAGTTGCGGGTTTGACTGCCATTCCAGGGCCCACTCATATTTTCCCCATCACACCTGATTCAAATCAATGGGTTATTAGCAGATTTCTGCAGAGCTTGATGTAATTCTATTGAGATGATGAGATGAACTTTTCAGATAAACGAAATATGCAAACAAATAAATTATATAAATTCATTTTATCATTTCATAGATCCAATTTTAAGTATTACGCTAATATAATTCACTAAACATGCTTAACTTATGTCTTCTTACAACTTGCACCTGGAATACATACAAAGTAATACATTGAGTACTAATTTGACCTTGTTGTCTCTTCACAGGCCAGCACATCAAGTGTTTACATTCAGCTGCTTCTCTCAATGGATGTTGCCTGCCATACAGACTACCTGGAAACACACACTGTAGCCACACGGCTATCCTTAAAGACTTTGCTGCCCCATTTTACAAGTGAAGGTATGTACTTTCCACTTTGAGTACATTTACTTGATGTAGTAGATTCTGCATAGATTCTAGGCTGTTGCAAGACACTAACTGCGCTAACAAGCTCTTTGGAAAAGCATCATGACCTGACCAGCGACCTGCTAAACTTGAGTCAAACTTGGGAGTTGTATTTCAAAGATGGAATCAGTCAAGAGCCCAGAAGGTTTTCAGGACAGATGCCACATGAGCTGTTTATTATTCTCAAACATCAATGAATTCAAAATGTATAAATGTTAGCTGATCAGTTTACCGTTGTCGCTTGTTATTGTCAAAATAGAATAATTGCGCTTGTCTCGCATGTCGTGTTGTGCTGTTCAGATCATTTTGCGCTGGTGTTCGTTCAGTGTCCACCAACTGGCCCCCGCTTGAGCTTTGAGTCTAGGGGGGAGGGTGCTGGAGGAGACATCCCTCTCCAAAACTCTGAATCTTTGTCTGCAGTACACATTTTAAACCCTCTGTGTCTGCAAAGAATTTAGAGACCGTAGCCCGCAGCGCGGCGGCACCTCAGAGAGTCTGCGTGTGGACGCCCCTGGCTCCTCCCACATGTCCAGTCACAGCGGGGAGCTGCGGATCCTGAGCGTCTACGGAAAAGGGGAGGGCCCACTGGCGGTGGACGGCCATGACACCCTCTTCACCGCGTCCGAAGTGGAGGCCCTGAACTCGCTGTCTGCGGACCACAGCGTGGCCAAGAGCCTGGAGCGCGGCGAGCGGCTGGTCTGCCGTGAGGAGCTGAGTGTGCAGGTTGGAAATCATCTTCTCATTCACCCTCCAAAAGAGAGGCTTCCTCTGTTACAACTCCAGCACACACCCTTATAAAGCACACCCCTTTATGATTTAATGAGTCGTAAGTGGGGATTAAAAACTATTCTGTGCAAATGAAAGAATGTCTTTTGTGTGTGTTTCCTTCTTTATGTGGAAAGCAGCAGACCCCAGACACCATTTCAATCAAGGTTGAAGAGGATATTGGTGGAGGCTTGCCCGCCGTAGGTTAGTAATACACATTGCATCCATGGAAGCAAACGACCTGGATCAACTGAGAATGTACTCGATTCTAACTGCGCTGAAAAGCCTGGTCCTCTTTGGAAAAGCATCATGACCAGCGCCCTGCTAAAACACGAGTCAAACTTGGGAGTTGTATTTCAAAGATGGAATCAGTCAAGAGCCCAGAATGGTTTCAAGACCGATGTCACATGAGCTGGTTTATTATTCGCAAAGATCAATGAATTCACAATTTCTGAATGTTAAAGGGATACTTCACCCATTTAGAACCGGCGTTCTATCTTTATAAAATCGCTATTGTAATATAAATAAATATATAAATAAATATCAGTCTAAACCAGTCTCCCCTTGGCCTATTTTTTCTCATCTAATTTTCTCCCGAAATGACGTCAAATGACGCGTTTGACTTCATTTCGGGAGAAACCTCTTGTCCCGGTAGAAGGGCCGAGGACTACAACCCACTTTTGGTGGCAAATTTTTCCACCAATAAGGAATGAGAGGGGGCGGGAGCTCGCGTACTGAGGGCGAATGAGGGGGACGGGAGACCGACAGGTGGGCGGGGCAGCGAGCGCAATGCACTGTGGTAGTTGGAGGTTTTCTTACTTTGAACCAGAGAGACCATGAAAACACTCTTTCTGCCTTTTTTCAGGCTAGGATGAACAGATTTCAATTTTTTTTTCACATTCATAATACATTGAATTATTTAATTCATAAAACCTTCATATTCCCACCGGTGAAGTATCTCTTTAACTGATCAGTTTACAGGGGAGGACACGTTGTCACTTGTGCTGTGTTCCAATAACCATACTTCCATGAGTACCCTTAAACGTAGTACACTATCCTCACTCACTAAGTGCTTATTTTTCAGATGTCAGTGTTGTTGCAAATCGAATGCTCCGTGGTGCACTAACTCGAAATTACGATCACGACTTCGGCCGCGGCTCCTCCCTCGCAATAAACATCCCGCTTTGAACGGTGAACTCTTTACGCCTAGCAGCTATGAAAATCTATAAAAACTACAAAATGACTCCATTAATGCAGGCTATGTGGAAAATGCGCAGACTTTGGCTTAGTCTGGTTCCGCCCTCTTCCGCTACGTAGCTAAGAGTGCTGCCGTTGTTGAGTACGAAATCTAAATGTGTAAATCGATCCACACTTCGCTATTTGACCGTTTTGAGTACACCATCCGGGTCCTTTCAGTACACTTATTTTCGCCCGATCTGAATTGGAACGCCCTACGTACTCATACTAAGGCTAGTAAGTACGGATAGTATGGATATTGGAACACAGCATTGTTATCGTCAAAATAGAATAAGTGCGCTTGTCTCGCATGTTGTGTGCTCAGATCATTTTGCGCTGGTGTTCGTTCAGTGTCCTCCACCTAGCCCCTGCTTGTGCTTTGAGTCTAGGGGGGAGGGTGCTGGAGGAGACATCCCTCTCCAAAACTCTGAATCTTTGTCTGCAGTACACATTTTAAACCCTCTGTCTCAATGTTACATAAACATTAGGGCTGTAACAATAAACCAACTCCCGATTCGGTTTGTATCAAGATTTTTGGCCCACGGTTCGATACATCCCACAATTTTTTTTTAATCTAAAAAGCATTTTATTTAAACAACACTTGTATAACAATAAACTTAATGTTACATTTAATAAAAAAATGTTTGGAATACTGATCAGATTTGAACCGAAAGAATACTACTAATGTATCGCTAAATAAATAACCAAAGATTGCAGTTGGAGGATGCTTGCAGGTAGGCAAAAACCCTCACCTAGTTTTATGGTTTCGTCAAAGATCCTATCATGGATTCTTATTAGGCTATGTAGCTTAACTAATTACATAATCAGGCCGTATAGAATGCAACATGTTTAATAGTCTAACTTTCAAATAGATGGGGAAAAAACATGAACGTCTGATTCGCAATAACGAGGCATGTGTGTGTGTGTGTGTGTGGTGTGTGTGTGTGTGTGTGTGTGTGTGTGTGTGTCTGCGTGAATGGCAGTCTGCGTATGTGTGTGTGAGTGACGTCGGGCTACTTCTAGCCTTTTAAGTTGTTTAAAATAACGATTTCGTTTTTTACCATGACAAGATGCCCTCATGGTTCCCAGTTTATAGCGTTTTGGTAGAATCGGCTAAAAACAGCCTATTTAAGAATGCGTTTACATGCGCTTTTGTGCTCCCAAACGAACATCCCATCTCGTTATCATCTTAAACATATCCAAGATCCATTTTAAACCGGATTTCTCCTTTAAATGGTTCCACGACACACTCTTTAGATTAAATTAGTCAAACCAGGTTTTCCGCTTTAGGTTCAATGCGCGTTCACATAAAAGGTGTGTTTATCACGTCAATTGACTCCCCCTTATGCAAAGTGAATCGAGCGTGCGTGGTGTATTATTATGAATTCCTACAAGGAATTCAAAGTCCAAATCACAGTCAAGGGGAACACGGTTGCCCATAATATGGCTAGGGTAGAGGGCTGGCAAAAAATAGCCGTCCGTGTTAATTCGGAAGTGAAAAGATTCTGCATATTGTCTAAAAAATATCATGCATCATCATGCCTTTTACTCCCATAGATGTGGTGCCAGCACGCTCCTACGAACATGGGGCCAAGTCAAAAATAAATATTAAAATAATATTCAACGTGGTAAGTTGTAAGCATCCATTTGAATAATTTCAGGTGAATCTAGCCTATGATTTGCATTGGCCTAGGCTCCAACCTTTAGTCACATGTTGATTACCTGCAGCAAATAAAAAAAAAAAGTTAATACGACTGGGAGGAGGACCGCTCCCCCGCCCTTCACCACTTCGGAGGAGCTGGCTCTCGCCAATAACGAAGGTCGGCCGATGATGGTAGGAGTGGAAGAGGGGGTGTCCTCTGACCCCACTGCCGTGACTTCCAAGGCGTTTGTAATGAGTATGTATTCATTTATTGGCAATGGACATCAATAATGGTCTTGCTAATCAAATGTGAAATGATTAAGTGTAAATTAATTGTTATTTTTAGTTAAAGGTACAGACATTAGTTTGGAGGGGCCGCCGACAATCAATCTCCAATCCGAGGTATGTAACTATCAAAGCAAAGTGTCACATATTCTTCTAAATGTTTAATTTCTGGACAGAATGTCCTTTGATAGGTTTCCCTGATTCTTGCAGGAGACTGTCGGCCTGTGACTCCAGGGCGACTATGGAGGGGATTTTTCTGAACAATTCTCACAGCTATAATATGAATTTGTAGAATAAAAAATGCCTATGCCTAATTGTGTCACTGACATAGCGGTTATGTGTGTGTGGCTGATGGTGGCTGCTGCTGAAGGTGGATGCTGATGGTGGCTGCTGCTGAAGGTGGCTGCTGATGGTGGATGCTGAAGGTGGATGCTGCTGAAGGTGGATGCTGATGGTGGCTGCTGCTGATGGTGGATGCTGCTGAAGGTGGATGCTGATGGTGGCTGCTGCTGAAGGTGGATGCTGATGGTGGCTGCTGCTGAAGGTGGCTGCTGATGGTGGATGCTGAAGGTGGATGCTGCTGAAGGTGGATGCTGATGGTGGCTGCTGCTGATGGTGGATGCTGCTGAAGGTGGATGCTGATGGTGGATGCTGCTGAAGGTGAATGCTGCTGATGGTGGCTGCTGCTGAAGGTGGATGCTGAAGGTGGATGCTGCTGAAGGTGGATGCTGCTGCTGCTGGTGGCTTGAGCTGGCTGGTGCCGGGTAACACTGCTGCTGCAGGTCGCTGCTGCTTGAGGCGATGGCTGCTTGAGCTGGCTGGTGGTGGCGATGATGGTGGTGTCGCCTTCTGCTGCTAGTGGTGGCGGCTTGTGCTGGCGACGGCTGTTGGTGGTGGTGGCGGCGGCGACTGCTGCGATTGTTGTCCTTCCTTTCGACCTGATGCACTTTACTATCCTTAACCTCAGCCTGATGTTTGTGGAGTATTTTCTTTGTTTATTAATAACTTATAATGTTCCTCCCTGTTCCTTCACTTTGTTCTTGTTTTACAAGTTAGACATACACGCACACCTGTTTACACATTTGTTGTTCTTGTTGCACACATGACTAACATTGTTTTATTCATTGATACCCCCTGGCTCTACTTTGCTGTTCTTGTTCACTTACTGTATGTTTGCTTTGCTGTGCTTAGTCCTTGTTCCCACTTGTTTTTGGTTCCACAAACCTCAGCCTGATATATCTGGCATCTCAAACACTGGTTCCAGCTTTACCTGGCGCCTACTCCTTTGCAGCGTGCAGATGTTAGGCAGTGGAATCTGCATTTGCTGCAGGGTTTTATAACCAGTGGTCCATTTTTACTTGTATTGCTTTTTTAATTGTCTCCTTTCCTCACCGTATTCCTCTCTTGTCAACACTTATATATACAATATTCATCCCTGTTCCTTCACTTTGTTGTTTTTCAAGTTGGACACACACACATATTCTTGTTGTCTGACCCAATGTTTAATAAAAAAATACTTTCATTTGTTCTTTAATATATGATACTTTGTGTTCTGCTTAGTCTTAAAGTAGCATGGTTGTGTGGTCAGCTCCTGACTCATCAGAATAAGTTGCCTGGAAACTAAATGCTAAATGGACTGTTGCTACTCTGCTTTCTCAATCGCTCTCTGACCACGGGTACGTGAATCGGAATTACAAGCAAAATCAAGAACATTTAATAATAATACATTTAATTAAGGGGCGCATTTTCAAGACACCCAAGGTCACCTTACAGAGCATATAGTCATCATAAATCGTTTAAAAAACAAGACATTGTGGGAAAAAATAAATACAAATAAACATAAATAAATATTTAAAAATATTTATATTTAATAGTCCAGTTGCGCTAAAATGAACATCTTGAATCGACTTTGATTTCAGAACAGATGTAGTAAGGTTATGCCATTAAAGTCAGTAGCCTAGTGCTACCCATGCTCAGGGCCGTCGATAAGGGGTGAAAGGTGATGACGATTCAGGGGGCCCACAGCCCAGGGGGGGCCCACAAAAAAAAAAAAAAAAATTTTTTTTTTTATTCTAAATTAATATTATATCACCAGCCCATAGTACTTCCATAGTACAACCCCCCCCCCACCCCCGTCAACAATTGCTTTCCCCGGTCAACAATGTGCTCCTTCCACCCCCCCCCCGTCCCCCCCGTCAACAATTTAGCGCAGGGGGGCCCATCATTATATCTTGTCTAGGGGCCCAGGAATTGTAGCAACGGCCCTGCCCATGCTTACACGAACGTGAAGCTTTACCTCAAACTTAAAAACGTATCTAAGTAGCTTGCAGTTGTCACCCTACCACTCCAAATGTAAAACTGACGTTTACAAATATGCAACAATGGTCAGATAAGTACTTGCGTTTTTAATTTATATTTACCATTCAATATTGCAATCGCTGCTGGCAGTCCCATTGAAGAACACGGCAGCGCGGCCTGTTTTTGAACTATACAGGCTTACATGAACCACGTGACCACCCTGCCGGCGAGATCAGAGAGTGTCGCAACCTGGTCGCAACCCAGGAACACTGCATACTTCCGCAATCCACCAGTGCTCAGCGGCCAAGCCTGGTATTGCAGCTGTTTAAGCTGGCTGTGGAGGGGTCCCTCAAATCATGAGACCCAGAAGTAGATATCTCCGTTCACTCCAATACAAGTGGGGAACAGGAATGTGTCTCCGCAAAAAATGTCTGCATATCAATCAAAGGCTCATAATTACCTTCATGCCATGTCCTAAAAAAAATTAAGTTTTTTCTTTTCAAAACGCCACCTCAAGCGTTTTATTAGCCGTTATCTCGCTGGGGAAGAGGGGTGTGCAGCTGAAAGGAGTCGTAGTGAAACAAATGGCATCCGAGAGGGCCTAGTTCAGTGCTCCGTTAACGTGTCCGATTTTTGGACTGGTTCATCTGCTGCTCAATAACTCTCACGGTCCTCTGCTTGCGATCATTGTGATTCATCATGTATTGATCCATTTATTCAAAAGATCCAAAGACAAAGAACAGGTGCATTACGGTATCATTTTATATTGTTGTTGGACCGGAGTGGGGGAGTGGGCACGCATGCGTTCTATATTTCTGCATCCGGTACGTCACGGACTAGGCCACGTGTCTTGGCCCCATAACGCGGAAGCAAATCGCTCCTGTATGCTACCCTGCGCCACTGAGCAGTTTGTATAGGAATGAATGGGCGGCCAGTCCGTGGTCCATCCTTTATTATGTCCATGCTCTGGCAGCATCTTTAGACGGATGAGGAAGCCGGAACCATTACGTCATAGGCCACGCCCACTGGATACAAACCCAGCGCGGGAGTCAGATGAGGTCAGGAACATATGGCCGTCCCGTTGCTAGAACACGGCAGCGCCAAACATTTCACTGACGAGTCTGACGACTGCTTCCTCAACTTGGGCCAATACAGAGCTGGACTTGCTCAACGTCTGAAAATCAAGTCTGGATCAGTACCAACTCTCCTCGGCTCAGCTACAAACCTCGAAAAAGTAAGTTAACTAACGCCATATCATTGTGTTGCTTTACTGTATATGGTTACCTTGTTAGCATAATGTTGCTTTAGCATTAGCGCTACAGCTAACAGCCAAGTTATTGTCGCTAATGTTAAGGTAGATAGCATCAGTTATGTGTGTAAATACCATGGACCTATTAAAGAAAGCACTGTGGACTAACATGCCGCCCATTCATTCCTATTAATACACGCACTGTAAGTCGAGTGTGCATCTCAGCAAGCAAGGGGCATCACACGAGAATGGGCACAATTCAACAAAGGGGCTACAGGCAATGATCTCTACTGCTTGGATACCAAGGGAATGCAATGTCTGCTCACCATACAACAAACGAATACAACTGTATTTTACCGGCCACTGGACCGCAGTAGTTCTAGCGTTTTACTGATGAGGAGATTGACCTGTTAAAATCATCCTAAATACATATGGTGCGTTCGGGGCAACCCTTGTTTTCGCCCCCTTCTACCCTCTTGTACTCCCAGTTATAACGTTGTTTACGGGCTAAAAGTGTACCTGAAACACACTATTATAGGCATGGTTTCCCCTTCTTAACACCGGATTCAAATCAAAGGGTTATTAGCAGATTTCTGAAGAGCTTGATGTCATGGTATTGAGTTGATGAGATGAACTATAAAATATGTAAACAAATCAAGGATGTAATATCATTTCATAGAACTAATTTTAAGTATTAGGCTAATGTAATTCACTAAACATGTTTATCTTATATCTTTTTGCAACTTGCACATGGACTATATACAATGTTATAAATTGAGTACCTATTTTACTTTGTTGTCTCTACGCAGCCCAGCTCATCAAGTGCTTCCATTCAGCATCTTCTCTCAAGGGATGTTGCCTGCCAGACAGAACACCTGGAAACGCATACTTGTAGGCACACATAAGAATATGTTGGCATTTTTGCACTTAAATAGTTAATCGCGTTTTAGCCTACATTCAGATGTGAACTCATTCTTGCATGCGAGGGTCTTGAATCCAAAAAAATAAATACGCAGGCAAGACATTGAAATTGTAGGCCGTGCCAAGCCGCGAACGAACCAGCTTGGCAGTGTAAAAACGCCTAATCTGTCAGTAGTGGGGATTGACAACTATTCTGTGAAAATGAAAGAATATGTCTTGTGTTTGTTTCCTTCTTTATGTGGAAAGCAGCAGACCCCCGACACCATTTCAATCAAGGTTGAAGAGGATATTGGTGGAGGCTTGCCCGCCGTAGGTTAGTAATACACATTGCATCTATGCAAGAAAACAACCTTGATCAACCGAGAATGTACTTGATTCTACCTGCGCTAAAAAGCCTGGTCCTCTTTGGAAAAGCATCATGACCAGCGCCCTGCTAAAACATGAGTCAAACTTGGGAGTTGCATTTCAAAGATGGAATCAGTCAAGAGCCCAGAAGGGTTTCAAGACAGATGCCATATGAGCTGGTTTACCATTCTCAAACATCACTGAATTCATAATGCATGAATGTCAGCTGATCAGCTTAGAGGGAAGGACACGTTGTTGCTTTTTAGTGTCCAAATATAATTATTGTGCTTGCCTCGCTTGTCATGTGGTGCTCATATCACTTTGCGCTGGTGTTCGTTGAGTGTCCTTAACCTGGCCAACCACTTGAGCTTTGAGTCTAGGGAGGAGGGTGCTGGAGGTGACGGCCCTCTCCAAAACTGTGAATCTGTGTCTGCAGTACACATTTTAAACCCTCTGTGTCAATGTTGCATTCATTTAAAGAGTTTCTTTCACGTGTACAAATACACAATGCCTCCCTTTATGCAAATAATGTATCAAAACAATTGATTTTTCCTTTTTTTCTCCCTCTGCAGAAGACTGTGATGCCTTCAGAGACCGTAGCACTCAGCGCGGCGCCACCTCAGAGAGTCTGGGTGTGGTCGCCCCTGGCTCCTCCCACATGTCCAGCCACAGTGAGGAACTGAAGATTCTGAGCGTCTACGGAAAAGGGGAGGGCCCACTGGCAGAGGACGGCCATGACACCCTCTTCACCGCGTCAGAAGTGGAGGCCCTGAACTCGCTGTCTGCGGACCACAGCGCGGCCAAGAGCCTGGAGCGCGCCGAGCGGTTGGTGTGCCGTGAGGAGCTGAGTGTGCAGGTTGGAAATAATCTTCTCATTCACCCTCCAAAAGAGAGGCTTCCTTTGTTATAACTCTAAAACAAACCCATAGAAAGCACACACCTTCATGATTCAGTAGATGTTTTTACACTGCCAATTATGCCCGTCTTATTAATCTGTCGGTAGGTTAGTACACACATTGCATCTATGCAAGAAAACAACCTTGATCAACTGAGAATGTACTCTAATCTGCCTTCTCATTAGGAGCCTTTAACCCTTGACCATCCAAAGGGCGACATGGAAAATGCATAATCGACAAATAGAAGTTAGAAAGAATGTCCAAATATAATTCTTCCAATACACAAGTGTGTACAAAGTACATACTGTATACCTTTTGTGAAAATGATTAATTAAAAGCATCACTTTCTCTCTTTCTCTGTTTTCCTCTCTGAAGAAGACAATGACATCAGAGACTGCAGCACGCAGCGCGGCGCCACCTCGGAGAGTCTGCGTGTGGACGCCCCTGGCTCCTCCCACATGTCGGGTCACAGCGGGGAGCTGCGCATCCTGAGCGTCTACGGACAAGGGGAGGGCCCTCTGGCGGTGGACGGCCATGACACCCTCTTTGCCGCATCAGAACTGGAGGCCTTGAGCTCGCTGTCCGCTGACCACAGCGTGGCCAAGAGCCTGAACTGCAGCGTACGGCTCGTCCGCCTTGAGGAGCTGACTGGGCATCAGGGCGGCCGCAAGGGCCGGCCCGGTGTCTTGTGTGGAAAGGTTGTTCCCAACAATGCCAATATGATTGCCCACATGAGGAGGACTCACTCCGGGGAGAAGCCCTACAAGTGTGACCAATGCACGAAGCGGTTCAGTCTGAAAGGCACCCTGAATAGACACATGATGAATCACTCTGGAAAAATCACCAGGAAATCTGCAGCTGCACATAGACACTATCTACTCTGTCCAGTTTGTTTGAGGACCCAAGAGTCTCTATCCTGTCACCTGCGCAGAGTCTGCATGAAGGATAAGACACCACCACAGATCCTAGAGGTGGTTGAAAAGGCCAAGAAAGATGTGTGTGACCTCCTGAAGAATGGACGGGCTTTTAGTTATGCAGTCCTGAAGCAAATCGTCTCATCACCAAATCCACTCGAAGGATTGATTGAGGAGCTGAAATACCATCACTTGTTTGTGACAGGAGTCCCTCCTCCTCTGCCCATTGGTAATCCAAGGTTGGTCACCGAAACCCTTTCTGAATGCCCTGGGGAGGCACCCGGAGAAACAGAGCCATCTGATGTGGAATCTTGCGGCAGCAATGAGCTTTTTCAATGTAGACAAGAGAAAACGTATACCAAAGACAAAATGGTGAAAGCGAAGGATTTAGGTATTTTGAAAAAGCATTCAGCAGATCATCCATTGCTCAAGCGCTTTGCCGACTACCTAAAGAATGATTACGAAAATGCAAAGTACCAACAGGAGGTTGACACTGTTTCCCGGTACCTGTATTTTGCTGATCCTACGGAACCATCTTTGAAGTTTGTCAATGACAGAGAGAAGCTCAGAGACTTCCTGGGTCAACAGGCTAAGGCAGGGTATAAGGCACAAACATCAGGAAATTACATCAAGTGCTTGAAAAGGTTCTTGGAGTTCCACTTGACAAGGACCGGCTTGAGACAGGATGACGGGGAGCTCTACAAGCAGTGCACATTATATTTGAGTTTTTTAACTTCTTCACAGAGTGTCCTCTCTAAGCAAGCGAGCAAAGAAATTGTGCAAAAGAGTCATGCCTTGTCGTTTGACAAAAGTCAACCCACACCTCGTGAATGCTTGGCTGTTCTTGATAAAGGTGAAGGTGACTTAGTGAAAATCATGAATCAACTTGATGACAGTTCTTCTTCCTCCCTGAGTAGGACTGAGTGCATATTTGTGCTATACTATCTTGAGGCAATTGTCATACTAAGACACTGCCAACAGCCTTGTGTGGTGCAGAGCATGAAGGTGAGTGTTACTGCTCTATTGTGCTCTATTGATACATTTACCCTGACATTTTAGCCTTACATTTCCTAATCAATGGCATATCCTCTTTTTGTTACAGGTCAAGGAATGGCTTGAACGGAAACACGCAGATGATGATTCAATCGTTTTTGTAAAGGACCACAAGACGGCTGCACATTTTGTGGTCTCAATTGTCCTGTCCAAGAAGGAGGAGGCGTGGTTTGAGAAATATTACACCAAAGTGCGGCCACAGCTCCTTGCTGGCGAAAGGAAACGTAAGCGAGATGAGCAGGATGAGAAGGATGGAGATGATTTTTTCTTTGTGTCCTCCCGCGGTAAGCCAATTAACAATGCAGCTGGTGATCTGATAAAGCTCCAGCAAAAGTGCAACGTCCCCCAGGTGAGCAGCCAGGTTGTACGGAGGGTATTTGAGACAGCAGCTAACCGCCTGGATGACCCTCAGAAGAAAGCAGTTTCTGACTACCTGGGCCATTCTGGCACAACAGCTGACAGACATTACAGGATGAAATCTCTTGAATCCATTGTGATAGCTGCTGGTCTGCTGAAGAAATTACAGAGGCAGAAGAAGTCAAGGTAAGCATTTCATATTTGTCAACATAATGCCAACATAGTCAAGCACACCACATTCTATATGTAGACACACACATGGTTTTCTTATAATCTCATTGTGTTTTATTTTTATATAGTGCTGGGCCTTCCGGAGAAGGGACCCGTCAAGAGGCTCTTGGAGAAGGGACCAGCCCTCAGTCAGTGGAGTCTTCCAGCCATGGTGACCATTGTGCTCTCCCTCAGCCTTCCTTGAGACAGCTAGTGATCGATTTAGAGAGGATTCCTGAGGGAAATGACAAAGTCAAATTCCACGAGGCATTCAAGTCCCTCTTGGAAAACCACCCTGTGACACTGAGTGGTCAAATCCCAAAAGTGAGAATCCGCAGGGACACCTCGGAGGCCAATCAGCGGAAGCTTTACACGCACTGGGCGCAAAAGCAATTAGAAATGCGTGTAAAACACACCCGTGGTAAGTATTTGACTTCACATATTTAACATTACTTTCAAGAAAAACTGATTGCATGAAATGACATTTTAAATTATTGTGTTCATAGCTAACAACACTTTTGTTACTTATTTTGACAGAACAATTCAATCGGAGGAGGCCAACGAAAGAGCGTGTCGACACATGGGTCAAAAAGCAGGGATGGAAGTGCAAGGCTGCCAACATCAGCACTGAGGTTGTGGAGAACTGGGCACCATCTGGATCTGAGGACCGCATCATGGACAACAAACGGATCCAGACATTGGTGAAAACACAAGACTGGAAAGGACTGCACATCACACAGTTTGAAGAGAAGGGCGATGGGATCATTACAACCCGCACTTTTAAGAAAGGCGAGGTTGTATGTGATTATCATGGGCCTGTTGTTAGTGGAAAGGAGGGCGAGAACATACACAAAAACACAACTGGAAAGGAGACTGGATATATCTTCTTTTTCCGGAACAGTAAAGGACAGCCAATGTGCATTGATGCCCACTCAGACAGGTGTCATTGCCACCCTGACAAGAGAACATTTGGCAGGCTGGTGAATCATTCCAAAAAGAACTCGAACATCAAGCCCCTGCACTGTGTGGTGGACAAGCATGGAGAAATGAAGGATGTGATCCTTTTCATTGCAACCAAGGAATTGCCAGTGGGTGAGGAAGTTCTGTTTGACTATTGAGTCAACAAAAAATCTTTTAACAATGAGGGGTCGGACTATGACATCAGCCTTCAGAGACACATATGACATGTCCCTGGGTGGTGAAATGTTTCATCTGTGTGTTTGTTTGTGCTGATGGCTCTTTAAAGGATATGGATGAGGACTCCAAAATCGTACCATGACCCGTTTGGTGAGATGTTTCATATGTTTTTTAGTGGATCAATTCTTGGCATGTATGGATAAACTTTCTGAATATGATGCGTGGCCTTTGACCTTTGGGGGGTGGTGGGGCGGCGGGTGACTCCTAAAGCTTAGAGGGCCTCTGCCTTCAGAGACACATATGACATGTCCCTGTTTGGTGAAATGTTTCATCTGTGTGTTTGTTTGTGTTGATGGCTCTTTAAAGGATAGGGATGAGGACTCCAAAAGCGGGAAATGACCGATTTTGGTGAAATGTTTAATATGTGTTTTTTAGCGCTGATTTTTGTTTTTGTTGTGTAGCTGTTTTGCAACTTGTTCTAGCTTGTGTAACTTAAATTGAGGTTCTGTGGTGATATCCTGTTTCTTATCTTTAGAGATATATCAATTAAAAATCGTATTCATTCTAGAGGACTGCTGAGGTTTCTCTCATTTTGGTAAACTTCAACACACTTGCAGACTTTTTCCAAGATTGGCCTTTTTTCCAAAGACAGATACACTTTCAAGATATTTTATTAACATTTGCACTTCACATTTTGATTAATCATTTCAATCACACATTCCCCAAGGTCTGGAAAAGATAATAATTGTGTCTACATAAATGGATGCATTTCATTCACACACAGAGCAACTGTCGAACTCCAATGCATTTTTGCATAATTTCTTCGAGTGAAACCAGCCCTAGCCCTTCCCCAAAGATCAGAAACCAATTTGAATGGCCCATTGACAATTTCTAAAGCAGCTCATGAATAAAGGTGGGGCTTCACTGCACAGGGAGTGTGAGTGACCTAAGGCCAAGTCAATTTGTAATACAATGGGTGGATATTGGACATGACTGCAGGTTTGTAAGACATGGCTCTAAATAGTTTACACAACAAAGAAGTCAGTCGATTGGCCTGGTCACAAAACCAGATTTACTGGCTCCAGTGGGAACTTGAATACGAATTAACTTAACCTCTCTCAGTTAAGAGGTTTTTAAGATACAGGGAGAATGAATACAGTTCCTTCTAATGTAATAATTATATAAACAAGGTTAATATAATTTGTATGTGATTGTATATTTATAGTTATGATTGATATTTCCACGACAGTGTCCTATTCTCGAATAGATGTATATTGAGTGTGTGTGTGTGTGTGTGTGTGTGTGCCTGGCCCCGGTCCGGGAGGGCCAGGTCCTCGTCAGGGGGGCTCCGGTTGATGTCTGGGGTGGCATGGGACCTGTTGTGGCTCGGCTCCCGTCACCCAAAGCATTGTGCGGGGGAGCTGGGCCCTGGACCAGAAGGGTCACTGTAAACCAGAAAGAAAGAAAGAGAAAAGGCTGAAACAATCACCAGAAAACGAAATTAATGAAAGAAAGGCCTAAAACAATCACCAGAAAACGAAATAAATGAAGGAAAGCTCTAAAACAATCATCAGAAAATGAATTAAATGGAAGAAATGAGATAGAATAGGCTAAAAACTACAATGAGAAATAACCGAAAACAAGGAAAATAGCAGGCCGCTCACTGTAAAACTCGAAAAGCGAAATCCCTGGTATTCTATTTTCTTTTTAGACTACCAGGGATTGACTTTTTCCAGAGGAGGCTAACTTTGTGAGTGAGTCCGCGACGGTGCGCCATGTCGGACTGAGTGTTGCCGCGAGTCGGTGTGCGCCTGGATGAATCAAAAACAGAGCGTTTTTTTTCAGTCTTTTTTTCGCCAACTGTCTGGAAGTCTTCCCAGAGCTCCAGAGCAGCGGGACAACGTGGCGTCTGACTCCGAAACGGGTCCCCTAATCGGACTGAGTGGTGCGGTTGGTCGCCAACGGTCTGGAAGTCTCCCCAGGGCTCCAGAGCAGCGGGACAACGTCGCGTCTGAGGCCGAAACGGGTGCCCTAATCGGACTGAGTGGTGCGGTTGGTCGCCAACGGTCTGGAAGTCTCCCCAGGGCTCCAGAGCAGCGGGACAACGTCGCGTCTGACTGCGAAACGGGTCCCCTAATCGGACTGAGTGGTGCGGTTGGTCGCCAACGGTCTGGAAGTCTTCCCAGGGCTCCAGAGTGTTTCATATGTGTTTCATATGTGTTTTTTAGTGCTGATTTTTGTTTTTGTTGTGTAGCTGTTTTGCAACTTGTTCTAGCTTGTGTAACTTAAATTGAGGTTCTGTGGTGATATCCTGTTTCTTATCTTTAGAGATATATCAATTAGAAATCTTATTCATTCTAGAGGACTGCTGAGGTTTCTCTCATTTTGGTAAACTTCAACACACTTGCAGACTTTTTCCCTTTTTTTCCAAAGACAGAGATACACTTTCAAGATATTTTATTAACATTTGCACTTCACATTTTGATTCATCATTTCAATCACACATTCCCCAAGGTCTGGAAAAGATAATAATTGTGTCTGTACATAAATGGATGCATTTCATTCACACACAGAGCAACTTTAGGACTGCAATGCAGTTTTGCATAATTTCTTCGAGTGAAACCAGCCCTGCCCTTCTAAAGCAGCTCATGAATAAAGGTGGGGCTTCACTGCACTGGGGCTCTGTTAACCAATGAGCAAAGACTTTGGCATCATAAATACCGGACTGATTTTGAAAGAATTCACTCTCAGATATTTCTGAAGCAAGAAGGTTTAGTTTAGTTTAGTTTTTATTTGTGCAAATAAACAAGATTAAAAAAGGCAAGAAGATTTGCATAGACATACATAGATGCACGGGTGGGACAAAAGAAACCCCGAAGGGCTTATTAAGGATGTCCACCTGACATTAAAATACAATAAGGTAAAGAAAATAAAGTAAAAGAAAAAAAAAAGACAAAAGTAAAATTATAGAGATAAAACAACTACAAAGTCATTTTACAAAAATGAGAATACATTTGAGTAAAAGTAAAAAAGCAAAGTAAAGATATAACTAACAAGCAAAAAGACAATACAGCATACATTCAGTTTACCATATTATCATAGGCTTTTAAAATTAGGTACGTTTTAAGATATTTTTTGAAAGTAGCTAAAGATGAGTGTTTACGTAGAGTAGCTGGAAAACTGTTCCAAACGACTGGACCTCTGTTCCTAATAGAAAACTGTCCCAGATTTGTTCTGAAAAATTGCCGGTGAAGGAGATCTACGGATCTGGTCTGATGACTATGGATCTGTGACCTGGTTATAAAAAAACTGTTAAAAGAAGAAGGAAGTAAATTATTGAAAAACTGGAAAACAAAAGTGCCGATCTGAAGAGTATTCACATCATATATGCTTAGCAACTCCAGATTCCGAAATAATGGAGCACTATGAGCGTCCCAACTGGAGTTGGTTACAGATCTAACGAATTTTTTCTGTAACAGAAAAATCGAATTTACACTGGTTTTGTATGTACTAGCCCATACTATATTACCATAGGATATAAAGGGATAAATAAGGCAGTAATATAAATCCATACACATTTTCCTTGACAGCACGTGTCTTACTCGTCTAATAACCCCAATGTTTCTAGCCAATTTATTGGACACCTGCAGTGTTGGGAACGTTACTTTAAAAAAGTAATTAGTTATAGTTACTCACTACTTGTTCCAAAAAGTAACTGAGTTAGTAACTGAATTACTCTATAATAAAAGTAACTAGTTACCAGGGAAAGTAACTATTTGCGTTACTTTAAAAAAAAGAAGGTTCCTATATGTGAAAGATTTGGATTTTTCTGAGCAGTTTTCACTTGGCCTGAATGTGTTAAATGGTTGAACTGCCCATTCAAGGCCCTGATATGCTTCCAACTGAGGCCCAGTCCACACTAACTCGGGTAAATCTACAAATGCATCAATATGCATCTGTTTAGTCCTTCCGTCTAAACTAAAACAGAGAATTTCGACGCTGAAAACGATGCTTTTCGAAAACGATCGCTGAGGTGGATAAATGTGAAACCGATGGGTTCGGGTTGTAGTGTGGACAGACGGAGGCTTTCAGAAACGATGACGTTCGATTGCCATGACACTGCCATGACACTGCCACAAGCTTGCGCTATAGACCGAGAAGCTCATCAAAAGAATGGCAGGTGAAATGCAAATGAGGATCTCTCTGTACATTGTACTAATTTATCTCCAGAAACAACTCGACATATTGAGTCAAACATAATCGTTGCTCCAACGCCGGAGGCGAGCGCTGTACTTAATGTTCTTAAGTGATGGTATAAAAAGACGAAAGACGACAGTTCAAACCGTCGCCTACTTGGAGCGGCGTTTCTGGACAAGACCGGGTCGAAAATTATTAACCAGCTGATCAACTGTGAATATCATCTGATCGTGCGCCTGTAATCTTAACAGAGAGGGGTGGTGGAGTAACGTAACCATGACAACAACTGTTTATCAAAATGATTTCTGTGTGGAACGTGGATGCAAAACATTGTGAAAACGATATGAAAACGATAGTGTGGACGGTGATCTTTTTCATTGTGGATGGGCGTTTTTACATTTACCCGGGTTAGTGTGGATGGGGCCTGGATTTCAATTTGCTTGGTTGCAAAGGCTGTGGAACATCTGCCAGATAATACAGAAAATTCCAACTTTTCATCTGATTGCTCCGTACTCGCCATTTCTGCTGCTTCATCGATTCGGTTTGGTGTGTGCGTTTGCGTGTGTGTGGCGCGCGTGTCCTGGCTTGTGTGTAAAAACACTGGCTCCGATTGGCCACCATGAAACATGACTCTGCCTTAGCCAATCATAATCGCTTATCTCGTTGTTAAACCACCCGGTCTCCTCACTAGCAGTTTGTGTTTGGAGCCAGGGATGCGTTCGGATTACGTATAAGCTCACTTCTCTACATTAAGGGATAATTTGTTGAATTTGAACCAGTTATCCAGCCGATCGAGTACGCTATTCATTCGATCTATCAACTTGTGTTCATCTTTATCGGTAATGAAAATATTTGTGTCATCGGCATACAAAATAAAAAGAGCTTCATCAGATATTAAATGCAAATCATTAATATAAATAAGAAATAAAAGAGGTCCAAGTATGGAACCTTGAGGAACTCCACATTGTAGATGACTGTAAGTCGAGTTAGCTCCATTCCATACTACATACTGTTTCCTGTTGAACAGATAACTTTTAAACAAATTAAGCTCAGTCCCAGAAACCCCATGAGCCTGTAGCTAAGTTAATAATATATTCGGATCAACGGTATCAAAAGCCTTGGATAAATCAATGAACACTCCAACTGTGAGTTCCTTGTTGTCCAAAGCTGTAGATATTCTGATATTCTGGAAGGTTCCTTCCACTTCCCACAGAAATCTACCAGCTGAAATCTACTGAACTTCTGAAGAGCATATTCCTTGGCCATCCATTGAATCAAAAGCAATTCTAATTGCTACCTTCTACTTCTAAAGCGCTGTTATTCCTTGGCAATAGCCTGCAAAAGCAATTTTAATTGCTATTTCTGATCAAGAAGGAAACAAGAATCTTCAAAACAAGGATATCAAGAAGGAAAAACAATCTTCATAAAAATACTTTTTGATATACCTTGCATTTTTCAAAGAACACAAAAAGACATGGCAGAGCAGAAGGAAGTGACTAGAAGTCTTGCCAAGACATTTAAAAGGTATATCAAGGTAAGTCAGCACCTAGGTTATTGCTTGAAATTCAAAACGTTGGAAAAAAAAGACATTAAACAAGCTTACAAGCGCCTTAGGTTGGCTGTGCAAACCAAACCAACAGATGGGAAGGTTCACACCCAAGTTAATGCAGCTTGTAGTGAATGGACTGAGGATACCATTGAAGTTATTGCTAGACATTTTGAAGTTGTAGATTTTGCAGATTTCAAATTCAGTGGCGATACCAAAAACTGGGAGGAGGCTTGGACTATGGCAGTGAAGTGGGTGAGTCAAGAGTTGGTTGAACTGGATATTGATGCGGCAGACAGAGCTAAAGTGATGATTCAGGAGAAATTTGAGAAATTGTATAGAGATAAAGCCTTGTTTACAAGACATGAGCATTTCAATGACAAATTTGGAAATTGGAAGCTAAGCATCCAGAGACCAGTATTGATCATTGGAGATTCAAATATGTCAAAGCTACCAAAATGTAATGATGAGAGAGTACAGATAGATTCTTATCCAGGTGCCAAATTTAGCCATGCCTTGCACATGTTGAAGAAAACAGAGAAAACAGATACTGTCCTGAAAGTAATTCTTTCATTTGGAATTAATCATGCAGACGGCTACAAATTAGAGCAGGTAAAGAAAGATTTGGAAAACATTTTTAAAGTTGCACAAGAAAGATTTCCAAAGGCTGTCGTAGTTATGCCGTTGATCTCTTTCTCAAAACATCTTCCCAGCCATAAGAAACGAGTGCTCTCTTGTATTAACTCGTGGATTGAGCAGTATCCACATCTTTCTAACATACCTGAGGAAATGTTTAAAACTAGCGTGAATGATCATATACATTGGTCTCCACAAACAGCAAAACACATCCTCTCTGACTGGAGAAGACAGTTTAACTTTTAATTATCAGTGCTAGAATATATACTGGTCCAGGCCAAGGATCAATTCTTGGCATGTATGGATAAACTGTCTGAATATGATGCTGATAAAATTCTTGTGTTGTACTACCTTGAAGCTATTGTGATTCTAGGACACGTTCAAAGGCCGAGCGTGGTGCAGACATGACTGAGGACAGCAGATGTGATTGCCACACCAAACAGCCGCCGGGCAAGTTGATCAAGTACTCCAAAAATAACTCAAACGTAAAGCCCAAACATTGCAGTTTGGTATTGAATGGAGAAATAGGCATGTGTCTCTTTTTCTTGCAACCAGGACTATATCTCCAGATGAAGAGGTGTTGCTCCCTCTTAGTGTCAAATTAACTCTTTGAAGGACTCCTAAAGCTTACAGGGCATCTGCCTTCAGAGACACATATGACGTGTCCCTGTTTGGTGAAATGTTTCATCTGTGTGTTTGTTTGTGCTGATGGCTCTTTAAAGTATAGGGATGAGGACTCCAAAAGCGTAAAATGACCCATTTTGGTGAAATGTTTCATATGTGTTTTTTAGTGCTGATTTTTGTTTTTGTTGTGTAGCTGTTTTGCAACTTTTTCTAGCTTGTGTAACTTAAATTGAGGTTCTGTGGTGATTTACATGGTTTTAAATTGTACAATTGTGATAAATGTGTTTTCTTCAGATAAAAGCAGATTTTATGGTGTATTTTCACCAAGTGTGTGTTTGAGTGGTAATCTGGGGACAAAACCATGTTAAAAGAGACAGCTGACCAATATTGGGTCGTCACATGAAGGGAAATCTGAGTGTAACTACTTTTTAAGTAGAGAGATATATGAAATAATTATTTAATCTACTTGTATTTCAAATTCGAGAGAGAGAGATTACATTTTTAAAGTCGCACAAGCAAGTGTTTGCCATTCTTAAAATGACCAATTCCAACAGCATATGCTGGTTGAAATGTTTAAGGGAACACTTGATTAGGTTTAACTGGAGTCTTGGGGGGGGGAGGGGTAATTGTCATGTATTAAGATGTTGGTTGGTTAGAAAATAATTCAGAGAAATACAGAGATAAACAGAAGAGGCATGCGAGCATGAGGTTGGCGGTCATATACGCACCATCTCCAAGCCGAAAATAATTCTTCTATGGGGTTTAGAAATGATGTGTAAGGGGGCAAGTATAGGACTTCAAATTGATGATGGTTGGTGAACTAGTTGTGTACCAGAGCAGCCCAATGGAAACTAACATTATCCCAGACAACAACAAACCTGGGCTGCTCTGGTCTGTCCTGTACAGCTGCATCGTGAAGTGCATCCAGAAATTGTATTATATGTTCGGTATTGATCATTGGAGATTCAAATATGTCAAAGCTACCAAAATGTAATGATGAGAGAGTACAGATAGATTCTTATCCAGGTGCCAAATTTAGCCATGCCTTGCACATGTTGAAGAAAACAGAGAAAACAGATACTGTCCTGAAAGTAATTCTTTCATTTGGAATTAATCATGCAGACGGCTACAAATTAGAGCAGGTAAAGAAAGATTTGGAAAACATTTTTAAAGTTGCACAAGAAAGATTTCCAAAGGCTGTCGTAGTTATGCCGTTGATCTCTTTCTCAAAACATCTTCCCAGCCATAAGAAACGAGTGCTCTCTTGTATTAACTCATGGATTGAGCAGTATCCACATCTTTCTAACATACCTGAGGAAATGTTTAAAACTAGCGTGAATGATCATATACATTGGTCTCCACAAACAGCAAAACACATCCTCTCTGACTGGAGAACACAGTTTAACTTTTAATTATCAGTGCTAGAATATATACTGGTCCAGGCCAAGGATCAATTCTTGGCATGTATGGATAAACTGTCTGAATATGATGCTGATAAAATTCTTGTGTTGTACTACCTTGAAGCTATTGTGATTCTAGGACACGTTCAAAGGCCGAGCGTGGTGCAGACATGACTGAGGACAGCAGATGTGATTGCCACACCAAACAGCCGCCGGGCAAGTTGATCAAGTACTCCAAAAATAACTCAAACGTAAAGCCCAAACATTGCAGTTTGGTATTGAATGGAGAAATAGGCATGTGACTCTTTTTCTTGCAACCAGGACTATATCTCCAGATGAAGAGGTGTTGCTCTCTCTTAGTGTCAAATTAACTCTTTGAAGGACTCCTAAAGCTTACAGGGCATCTGCCTTCAGAGACACATATGACGTGTCCCTGTTTGGTGAAATGTTTCATCTGTGTGTTTGTTTGTGCTGATGGCTCTTTAAAGTATAGGGATGAGGACTCCAAAAGCGTAAAATGACCCATTTTGGTGAAATGTTTCATATGTGTTTTTTAGTGCTGATTTTTGTTTTTGTTGTGTAGCTGTTTTGCAACTTTTTCTAGCTTGTGTAACTTAAATTGAGGTTCTGTGGTGATTTACATGGTTTTAAATTGTACAATTGTGATAAATGTGTTTTCTTCAGATAAAAGCAGATTTTATGGTGTATTTTCACCAAGTGTGTGTTTGAGTGGTAATCTGGGGACAAAACCATGTTAAAAGAGACAGCTGACCAATATTGGGTCGTCACATGAAGGGAAATCTGAGTGTAACTACTTTTTAAGTAGAGAGATATATGAAATAATTATTTAATCTACTTGTACTTCAAATTCGAGAGAGAGAGATTACATTTTTAAAGTCGCACAAGCAAGTGTTTGCCATTCTTAAAATGACCAATTCCAACAGCATATGCTGGTTGAAATGTTTAAGGGAACACTTGATTAGGTTTAACTGGAGTCTTGGGGGGGGGAGGGGTAATTGTCATGTATTAAGATGTTGGTTGGTTAGAAAATAATTCAGAGAAATACAGAGATAAACAGAAGAGGCATGCGAGCATGAGGTTGGCGGTCATATACGCACCATCTCCAAGCCGAAAATAATTCTTCTATGGGGTTTAGAAATGATGTGTAAGGGGGCAAGTATAGGACTTCAAATTGATGATGGTTGGTGAACTAGTTGTGTACCAGAGCAGCCCAATGGAAACTAACATTATCCCAGACAACAACAAACCTGGGCTGCTCTGGTCTGTCCTGTACAGCTGCATCGTGAAGTGCATCCAGAAATTGTATTATATGTTCGGTATTGAAGGGACCTAGTTTTGTTTGATGGTGCAGTAGCCCTTGAAGGCTTATGGCAGCACACAATGAGATATTTCCCCCGCGCTACCCCGGGACTTGCACAATTGCCCTTTGGCCAATTATGTTACGACCCCGTCGTCTTGTTTTGCTGAGGTTGAATCCAGCCTCATCAATGTAAATCAATTCATGAGGCTGTGCAGCTCCATCCATCTCCAAGATGCGCTGTAACTAGGGCTGCACGATATGAGCAAAAAATGATATCCCGATATTTTTTGGCTGAATGGCGATATACGATATATATCTCGATATTTTCTATAGAGTGGGTTAGATGTTTTTTTTCTAAGTCAAAAGCCACATGTGAGATGTTGCAAGCACTTTTATTAAAACATAGGTCAGTATGACTGCAACATGTGATTTTGTATCGTTATTTTCAACAGAATTGAATGAACATGTTAAAAAAAAGGGACGTTTTTCACCTTCTTCACAAAATAATCACCTATGCAAAACATTATAAAGCTGTAGGTTACACACATTAGCTACCAATAAGAGCATTGGCTTCGTCGCATTGTCCTGTGTACTACGGTGAGGGTTTCAGTGCGCCGTAACTTTAATCCCCCGCCCCCTCCCTTCTCCGTTCCATTTGGGAACATGTTTGGTTTCATTTCGCTTGTTTCGTATATTTTAATTAATTAATTAAGAGCGTCACCAGAGGGCGCCCCCAACACATATGCCGAGCGCCGGCCCTGGTTTCGGGGCAGAAGAAACTGTCGCGGCCGGTGATGCAGCAGCACAGCCACGGAGTATTACGCATTCCTTATACTGCACTTTGTACCGCTGCTGTAAATGGTGGAACAGATTTGTCGTGCTTCCACTTTTAGTCGCAACGGTTTTGCTACACTCTCTACAGATGACCTGCAGCTGCTGCTCATCTGTTTTTTTTTAAACCCGAACTATTTCCACATTATGGAGCCGTTGTTTCTCCTCTTTGAAACAATTTCGTCTACCGCCGCCGTCTCGTTTTCTTTACGGGTATCATCCATGCTTATTGTGTTGTGAGGGGGCGGCGGGGGCGGGAATGAGACGTCTTTGCACACGCACGTTCGGAAAGACAGAGTGGGAGGGGGAGGGGTCGCGCTCACAGTCTCCAAGGCAAGCGCTGTAGACGCTTGAGGGGGAAACTGACCATTTTAACGCATATCGATATAAACGATATTGTCAAATCTTGTATCCCCGTGGAAATTATATCGATATATCGTACATAGCCGATATATCCTGCATCCCTAGCTGTAACAAAACAAAATACATGCAATACATAGTTTAGATGGCATTACTCAAAACACTCAACTATAGTACTACACATACAGAACCCCCACCCCATCGAACAGGTACCTGGTACCTCTCTGAATGTATCTATGTGGTACTGATACAATGGCACATATTCAGCTGTAACTGGATGACTCCAATACTGTATTGTAAATGTAAAGGACTGTAACACTTACCTGTACATATTCACGTCGAAGTCCTTTGACCCTGACACTGTTTCTCTCAAATGGGACCCTGTACAATTGCTTCATGGTAATTTGGTGCTTTACCAAGATGCGTCTGATAGTGGAAATGCTCACTCGCTCTATGTTATTGAATACTTCTCTATCTGCAAGTATATGCTGCTGTAGCTTGTTGAGACGGATTGCATTGTTTGCTCGGACCAGGTCCACAATGGCAAGTTCCTGCTGTTGGGTGAACAGGCGTTGGTCTCCGCCCCCAGAAGGTCTTCTAGTCATTCTATAGAAAAAAGCAATCACGAAATGTTACTGTATTGGGTGCTGTTTTGTGTAGCCTGAATGTAATCTTGTCTATTTATTTGTCTTAATTGGTGGACTTAGTGGACTTAGTTGGTGTGTGCAATTTCTGCACGCTAATAAATGTTCTAAACAAAAACCTATTGCGCCCCCATTTTTTTTCCTGTGCTCCTAACTCCTAACTTTTTTAACTTAGGGGCACGAGTGCTCCTGAAAAAAAAGAGTTAGCGTAGAGCCCTGCATGTGTTTAAGGTATAGAAACAAAAACTTCAAGTTGTGTTGCTTTGGTCTAAGCATAGAAAAAAAAAAAAAAAGCAAGAAAAAAACTGTAATTGAGGCACCGGTGGGAGCGCTTTGATTGGAAGCATGACCGGCTCATTCGGGTTACGACACACCACAACAAAAAGCCTCGGGGGGGGTTTGTATATTGTGCAAAGTTTAAATGGAAGTACACCGCAGTGCTGGCACTACTCACCAGCAACACTGTGTGTGTGTGTGTGTGTGTGTGTGTGTGTGTGTGTGTGTGTGTGTGTGTGTGTGTGTGTGTGTGTGTGTGTGTGTGTGTGTGTGTGTGTGTGTGTGTGTGTGTGTGTGTGTGTGTGTGCCCAACCCCCCACACAGGCTGTCCCTCTCAGAAAAGGTGGACCTGAAGAAGTCACGCTTCTTCACGGTCCCTCACGATGGAGGCTCTGTCGTGACCTCGCCCGTCAGCTCCTCCACGTCCAGAGACAGGTGTGTGTGTGTGTGTGTGTGTGTGTGTGTGTGTGTGTGTGTGTGTGTGTGTGTGTGTGTGTGTGTGTGTGTGTGTGTGTGTGTGTGTGTGTGTGTGTGTGTGTGTTTGGAGTCGTCAGGCGGCCCCTGCCTGGGAAGTATCACTTAAGAGGCCATAAAAGTATTGGGGGAAGGCTCCTAATTCTCTCTCTCTCTCTCTCTCTCTCTCTCTCTCTCTCTCTCTCTCTCTCTCTCTCTCTCTGTGTGTCACACACACACACACACACACACACACACACACACACACACACACACACACACACACACACACACACATGAAGGGTGGGCTGGGAGGGTGAGGGGGGGTGACGAGGGGGGGTGAGGGTGATGGGGTGGGGGTGTGATGGAGGGAGGGTGAGGGGGGGGTGATGAGGGGGGGCGAGGGTGATGGGGTGGGGGTGCGGGGGGGAAGGGTGAAGGAGGGGGCTGATGGGGGGGTGTCATGGAGGGAGGCTGACTAATGCCGCGTTTCCACTGCAGGGTGCGGTACGGATCGGATCGCCTCAGTCCAGTAGGGAGGGGGCGGTATAGCCCTGCTCAGTTCCGAGGTCGCGTTTCCACCGCCGACAGTACCCT
>NW_021964148.1:220000-250000 GCF_902167405.1 Gadus morhua | reverse complement strand
CGAGCTTCAGGGGTTGTTTTAAAAACGGATTCGCGGGTGTAAACCTCAAAGGCGCGGGTCAAGGTTTTCTTGGGTATTTCAAAACTGTAACGTACTGGCTCTAGGTACGCCACATAGAAGGGGAGACCACGCAAATTTCAATCATAATAAGGACATTTATTAAACAACTAGACAACAACGGCTGCCAACGGCTGCCAGATCATTAACCTTATATAAGTGTGGTGTAAGTCAGTGTAATGGAAGAACTCAAGATGTGGTGTGGATCAGAATAGGAGCATTCTACTAAACACAGCAGAAGCCAAAACCCGCAAGGAGGAGAGAGAACCCCCATGTTGGATCCGTATAGCCTTTTATCCTCCAGCCAATCACACGCCCCTGAGCAGAGACAAGGAGAACACCAATAATCCAATCTGCCCATGGGCGGGGTTAGCTGGGCCGTCACAAGCCTACCTGGCCCCGCCCCCCTTCTGCCTCCACCACAGACCGGGCCCTCATCATGGTTTTTATCCTCTTCCCCTAGCCCCCATCCTAACCTCTCCCTCACCTGACCCTGACCTTAACCCCGCCCCCCCTGGTCCTAAACCTAACCCCTCCCACCCTAACCCCAACCCCCTCCCTCACCTGACCCTCACCCTAACCCCACCCCCTCTGGCCCTAAACATAACCTCTCCCACCCCTTATCCTAACCCTAACCTCCTCCCTCACCTGACCCTAACCCTAACCCGGGTCCCCCCCTGATCCTAAACATAACCCCTCCCACCCCTAACCCCAACCCCCCTCCCCCATCTGATCCCCATCCCAGCCCCCGACCCCCCACAAAGGATCCCTCATTTTTATTTTTTCATACCACATGTGTGTGTGTTTTTACTCTGGCCCCGCCCCGGGGCCAGAGTAAAGTACTCTTAACGCCAGCGCCACGGCTTTCCATGCTCCATCTCCTGGATGTTTGGTGGTATTGCAACGTTAAAGTACAATAACATCAAAACGTTTTTATAACGATCTAATTCGACCTTATTATCGGCCCCACTTGTAATTATATTTTCATTCACCCTCCCAGCTCCCCATTGCCCTTTCCCTCGACTCCTCCCTTCATCCAGGCCCTTGCTTTTATTTAATTTCATTAGTTTTCATCCTTTATCCATGTCCCGTGTCCCCCCATTCCATTATTGTTTGCGTCACTTTGCACCCCCTTTCGGTGACCCAGACTAACACCAACGCCACGGCTTTCCATGCTCCATCTCCTGTTTGTTTGATGGTATTGCAACGGAATTTTATAAATATAATGCCTTTCAACTCGAACAGTAGGCCAGGTAATCCACTCCAGCGTTACAAATTTGCAGACGATGGTCGGCCTATTTGTTTGAGGTGTGACCAGGCTGGCCATATGGCAAGGGACTGTTTAACGGTCCAACGGCAGGGACCGCATGTACGGAATGACTTTGGGCAGAGGACAGTTAATACAGGTGATGTACAATCTAGTGGGTTACCGGGAAACTAGCACCCTCTAGTGCATGGAGCCAAGCACTAGATGGGGCCTTAGCAGGCTCAGGTTCTCCTCCTCACTCTATGCTTATAGGACAATGCCCTGTGTCTGATGTTAAAATGGGAGGAGTGCCCATTACGTGCCTTGTTGACACCGGTTCTATGGTATCTACCATCACAGAATCCTTCTTTAAAGAAAACTTCCAAGTTCAGGGGCAAACCCAACTACGCTCTTGTGGATGGCTACAGTTAAGGGCAGCCAATGGGTTGGATATCCCCTATCGAGGCTATCTAGAGCTGGACATAGAAGTCCTGGGTAGAGTGCTTCCCTCCATAGGCATTTTGGTCGTCCAAGATCCACCAGCCTCTGGCTCAAAGTTTAAAAAAAACACTGTCCCAGGGCTGATCGGAATGAACGTTCTTCGTAGCTGTCTGCGCGAAATGTTCTGTCAAGGGAGCAATAGTTTATTTACCTCTCCTTCCACTAGTGATGTACCTGCAGTTTGGAAACAGGCTCTGCTGGAGTGTCAAACCTTTGAAGGCCTGTCAAATTCTGGTTTCCTGGGTAAGGTTTCAACCCCCCCGGGCTCCTCCATTCTTGTGCCGGCTGGCTCTATGAAGCTGGTTTCAGCTGTATGCAGGCAGGGGCTTTGCCCTTCGATTCCCGCAGCGTTCATAGAACCGGGAGAGGGAGACTGGCAGTTACCACCAGATTTGCTCATTCCTAGCTCTTTACTCCGCATTGGGCATGGCACAGTTGATGTGCCGGTAGTCAATGTGGGTAAGGAAGATCGTTGGATAAGACCACGCACCACCTTGGGTCAATTGCATATAATCGAGGTATATTCTGCTAACAAGCCCATTTGTTTTCAGGAAGAAAATAGTAACCAAGGTCCAGTAGCTTTCATTCGAGTCATGGAGGCCACCACCTCTCACGTTCCGGGCCTTGCTGATGCCACCTGGCCTAATTTGACAGAGTCAGAGCAGCAACAGGCAAAGTCTTTACTTCAAAGGTATAGTGCAGCTTTTAGTCGTGGGGAAGGGCAGTTGGGTTGCACAGACCTTCTGGAACACGAAATCCCATTAGTGGATGAGACTCCGGTGCGACAACGCTACCGTAGACTGCCACCGTCACAGTATGATGTTGTGAAGACGCACATCCAAGAGTTGTTGGAGCAGGGAGTGGTGAAGAATAGCTGTAGTCCCTATTCTTCACCCATTGTCGTCGTCAAGAAGAAGGATGGATCCATCCGTCTATGCGTTGACTATAGACAGTTGAACGCAAAAACTAGAAAAGATGCCTTTCCATTGCCTCGGATTGAAGAATCCTTGGATGCTCTTTCAGGTGCTTGTCTTTTCTCCACTTTAGATCTGGCAAGCGGCTATAATCAGGTGTCGGTGGCAGAAAAGGACAGGGCAAAAACAGCTTTTTTCACCCCATTTGGGCTCTTTGAGTTTCAGAGAATGTCATTTGGATTGTGTAACGCACCAGGGACGTTCCAGAGGCTAATGGAAAGGATCTTTGGAGATCAGCGGTTCAACTCCCTTCTTCTGTACCTAGACGATGTTGTGGTATTTTCCTCAACGTTCCAACAACATCTGGAACGACTAGAACTTGTGTTGGATAGGTTGACTTCCCATGGCCTCCAGCTTAAATTGAGCAAGTGTCATTTCTTTCAGCCGGAGGTGAAGTTTTTGGGACACATAATTTCAGCTTCGGGCGTCTCAACTGATCCTGACAAAATCAGTGCAGTAAGAGACTGGAGAATACCAGCTACCGTTACAGACTTGCGTTCTTTCCTTGGGTTTGCATCATACTATCGGCGTTTTGTTGAGGGGTTTGCAAGGTATGCAGCTCCTCTGCATAAGTTGGTAGCAAAGTTACAGCCAGCCCCAAAGAAGAAACAAACTGGTTTCAATGCCTCTTTGCGGGACCACTGGGACTGGGGCTGTGAAAAGGCTTTTGAGACGCTCAAAGCAAAGCTGATAAGTGCACCTGTTCTGGGTTACGCAGACTTCAGCAAGCCTTTTGTTCTCGAGGTAGATGCGAGTGGGCTTGGGCTAGGTGCTGTTTTGTCCCAACAGCAGGGGGAGGGACAGCGGCGGCCAGTAGCCTACGCGAGCAGGGGGTTGCGACCAACGGAAAGAAATATGGACAATTACTCCGCCATGAAACTTGAGCTGTTGGCCCTTAAGTGGGCTGTAGCAGACAAATTTCGAGATTACCTCCTAGGTGTAAAGTTCATTGTTTTGACTGATAATAACCCCCTCTGTTATCTGCAGACGGCCAAATTGGGTGCTGTAGAGCAACGCTGGGCGGCACAGCTGGCTCTCTTTGATTTCAAGATTGAGTACCGCCCAGGTACATGTAACAGGAATGCAGATGCATTGTCTCGCTTGCCTACATTGCCCGCCCCAGACTCCATAGACGTGGTAGCACCGGGAATCTCTGTCCCTACGGAGATCAAAAGTGTTTTGACAACTCATGTTCCCGGACAGGTTGACATCCAGGCCATAGATGCCTCCCCAGTAAGGACTAGGGCTGATCTCCAACTCCTCCAGTCAGAGGACCCGGTGCTGAGCGCCTTTCAGGTATACTGGAAGAGAGGTAGACCCCCCACCGCATTGGAACGAGCCAAAGAGTCCCCTGCTGTGGTAGAACTTGTGCATCAGTGGGCCAACATACAGGTACATGGTGGTGTTCTCTACAGGCAAAGTCATGTCCCTGGTTGTAGTGAAAAGGTGATGCAACTACTGCTGCCTCAGCTATTAAATGAGGAAGTCTTGACCGCGTTGCACAATAATCATGGCCACCAAGGGGTAGAAAGGACCACCATACTCATTCGTCAACGTTGTTACTGGCCCTTCATGCGCAGAGATATCGAGCGCTGGTGTCGTGAATGCCAGCGATGTGTAGTGGCAAAAGCCGTGCAACCGAAGTTGAGAGCATTCATGGGTAGTCTCCTTGCATCCAGGCCTTTAGAAATTCTAGCCATCGACTTCACCACCTTGGAAAAGTCTGGCGATGGGAAAGAAAATCTCCTGGTTGTAACGGATGTATTTTCCAAATTCACTCAGGCCTACCCCACCGTAGATCAGAAGGCCACAACCGTCGCACAGATTCTTACCGAACAGTGGTTTTATACCTATGGGGTGCCACAACGCATTCATTCAGACCAGGGTCGTCAATTCGAGGGAGAGTTGTTTAAGCGGCTGTGTCAATTATATGGCATTCACAAGTCCCGTACAAGTCCATACCACCCTGAGGGCAACGGACAATGTGAGCGATTTAATCGTACGCTTCACAATTTGCTCCGGACTTTGCCCTCGGAAAAGAAGAAAAGGTGGCCAACCCATCTACCTCACGTGTTGTTTGCATACAATACTACGGTCCATCAGTCAACTGGGTTTTCACCATATGAACTAATGTTTGGGCGGAAGCCTATCCTTCCCCTTGACTCGCTATTGGGAACAGTTGACTCCCCATCTGAAATGACCTCTGAAGAGTGGGTCCGGGAGCATCGGGAGCACCTCTCTGCTGTTTATCAGCAGGCTCGAACAAATCTTGAGGCGGCGGCCAAGCAGCGAGCAAAACATCAAGCTGTTCCCTTGCCCATTTTACCTCCAGGTACATTGGTGTACCGCCGGAGTCACCCACCTGGTCGCCACAAAATTCAGGATCACTGGGACCATGTAGTGTACGAGGTGGTCGGTTGCTTGGATGAGGTTGGCACCCTGTACAAAATCAGACCAAGGGACCAGCAGGGTCCAGGAAAGAACATTCATAGACAGGAGATGCGCCCTCTCCATGTTGACCCCTGCCCACCCCTGCCTACACCTGCCAACCCAGAGCCCAATTTCGATCAGTCTGATCTTTTATTGGAAGACTCAAAGAGTAGTGTAGATGAAAATGAGGATTTTGCACTAATGGTAGCTCTAGACACCTCTTGTCTGGATGGGCAGAACAGTTGCGTCCCCATTGTGATTGGTGTGCCGTCGGCTCAAATTCCTGTCCAGCAGGAGCAAATCTTACAAGATTTGGCTATAGAACACACTCAAAGAGCTGAAGCTCCAATGCCAGCGCCTGAGGGCAACCACCTGCCGAGAAGGACCACTAGAACAACAGCCGGCCACCATTCGAACCCCTACAACCTCCCGGGTACATCAACCGAACAACCACTCGCTGACGAACACATGGGAGCTCACGTGACTGTCAGCTCCCAGGGTGTTGGTTTTAGGCCCTGGTTGTAATATTCATTTTTTATTTACTTGTCACCGGGACGGTGACATTTAGGGGGGGGGTGAATGTAGCAGGTAGGACGGTAGTGATGGGTAATGCACCTTGGCCCCTCCCACTGGCAATAATCTAGATCAGGTGGCACATATGACACGTCTTAAAAGAGGTGCGAACTCAGTATTGGTGAAAAGACGGTGGAAGTAAAAGCCCCCGTAGCAGCTGCGTAAACGGAACCTTCAGCCTGGTGTCTGCATGTAACCCTGGCTTGGTGTCTTTTTCTATGGTGACCAGTAAATGGTGCACACAACCACGAGTCTACTGACACGTGAGCGCATAACAGCGATTGGTGAGTCACACGGGGTAGCAGCAAGTAAGTGTGCTGGCTCCCGTTCTAATACAAATGTATGGAGTAGTGTTTTTAGCATTGATCATTTCATGTTCACTATTTGTGTAGGGACAGAAAGCTCACGTCAGGTGAGAGTGCACTGCTTCGCGTCATCCACACGCGCATTGGTACTGGAGTTGTAGTTCTAGTTCATCAAGGCTGGCCCAAACACGTAAGTTAGCCTCTTTAGTTAGTCTTTTATTCCACCTAATCATGGCTATACTAACACTAGGATTCTTATGACAGGAGGTAGCGCCAACTCTAGTGTCAACTGTGACTCTTAATTACAGGAGGATTGCCGTCGTCTGTTCGACCAGCCACTGTTTTTCCCAGGACCGAATTTGTTTATTTGTAACTATTTGAATGTAACCTTGCTACGAGTGCTATAACAATTTGAATGTAACCTTGCTACGAGTGCTATAACTATTTGAATGTAACCTTGCTACGAGTGCTATAAACATCTGCCACTCGTATCGTGGGTTAATTGGGAGACTAGGGGGAAGGCCGGCTAGTGGTACCCCTTTAACCCAAATTGTTTTGTCTTTTGTTTGTTTTGTCTATTATATCTTTCTTGTGTGGCCCATGGGCATTTTTACATCATCTCTTGTGGGAACAGTATTTGTTTTCAGTGTTTTAGTGTTTGATTTTCATTTGCTGCTAACTGCATGTTCATTGATTATTGTATAATAAATGTTTATTGATTGCATCAGTCCCATTTCTGTGCCTTCATTGGACACACCTGGATATAGTTTGATAGTATAGTTTAATCATTCTCTAAACTATAGGAACAAGTACCCCTGGGGGTCACATCTGTATAAAAGTATTTGTTTTCGTTGTCTCTCATTTATGCTCTGTAACCACGGCTTGTCTGGATTCTCCATTATACGGTCTGTTTCTATGCTATCTATTTGTACCTGATGAAGTCATTATATTGACAAAACGTAGTACTATGCCCACAGCAGCCTAATTTCCAAATAAATCGGTTATTGGCTGGATCGCACTTGTCTCATTACCTTACAGTTCAGTTTAGTTTATTTCAGTATAGCTTAGATACTTTCCGTTTTAATTCGAATTCGAACTATTCGAAAAGAAACATGCAACCGAACCACCTTCAAGATGACGGTGAGTGGACCCTGGTCCAACGGGGACGTCGCAGGCGGACTCTTCGGGACCCCCACTACCCCCCACCGCTGATGGATTTCTCCGCGTGGGCTGCACCTGCTCCGGAGGCCCGCTTCCATCACTTCGACCACGGACACGAACATCTCTGGGCCCCACGCCACCCGTCTCCCAGACGTTGGGAGCAACACGCGAGGCCCGTCAGGGACTGGTCTCCCTACGGGGCCACCCGTCACCACCACGAGGGTTGGTCCGAGGCCCACGGACCTCCGCGTCCCGACCCACGACCCCGCGACCGGCCCCGACCTCCGGTCACCACCGCGGCGCGCACTGGGTCTGCGCGTCCGCCTCCACCCAGGCGGGCGCCGCGTGCCCCGGCTGCTCAGCTCTCTGACGACCCGGACTCCTGGCGGCCCTGAAGGCCTCTCACCACCTCGCCAACGCCGAGGGCCCGGAGCCCCTTCCCGTCGTCGCCAGGCTAGCTGAGTCCCTGAGGGTCTCCATTCACCCTGCTGTCCCCAACGCCGCGACCGCGCAGCTGATTGACAGTGATGCGCGCAACTGGCGGTACACCAGCATGCTGCTGCTCCGGGACCACTACAAGGCTGCGGTGGACGAGAAGGTGGGTGCTCTCCTCCTCCTTCCAGACCCCATCTGGCGCCCGAACTTCACCGTGGCCCTGGCCTGGGCTCAGCGCCACTTCGGCCAACGCCTGCGCCCGGAGACGGTGAGCGCGCTGCGCTCTCGCCTCAGAGAGGTTCTGGACGTTCCGGTCCCTCTGGTCCAGCTGTTCCCACAACCCGCCCCTGGAGCCGTGCTGCCACGCTTCACCCTACCTGCTGGACCACCGCCTCCTGCCCCCGGCCTCCGGTCCCCTGGACCCGGTCCGGAGGCCCTTGACGTGGGGGTAGGACCTGCTGAACGGCGCTCCCCGGCCAGGCTGCCGTCGCCTACCTTTTCGCTGGCCTTCTCCTCCTCTCCTTCTTCTCCGCCCCTGTGCCCCCCCATCCCCCCCGCCTCCTCTTCCTCTCCCGTTCCCCTTACCCCCTCTCCTCCACGGCCTGCAGCCCCGGGACTTCTCCAGAGCACCACACCGTTGGCTCAAATGACCAGGCTCGCGTCCAGCCGCCTCCGCCGACGAGTCGCAGCCATGCCCGCTCCCGGACCTTCCTCTTCTCCTCTTCCTCCCCCTCCTCCTCCTCCACCGCCCTCCGGCTCGACACCCCCGCATGGGTTAGCCCGGGCCGACGCGGAGAGAAACGACGTGCTAGAAGCCAACCCCTTCTGGTCTGCCGCCCAACGGCGCAGGTCGGAGAGGATTTGGACTGACAGGCTGGGGACCATGCAACCCCTTGGTTTGAACGTTGGGGTGGGTCGGGGACCCCTGGGGAGCCGCCTGATGATGGCCCGTGCCAGCGACGCCACCGTGGCGTCGTTAATTGCTGACTGTCCTAACCCTAACCCTCTCCCTCACCTGACCCTAACCCTAACCCCGACCCTCTCCCGGTCCTAAACCTAACCCTTCCCACCCCTGACCCTAACCCCAACCCCCTCCCTTACCTAGCCCTTACCCTGACCCCGCCCCCTGGCCCTAAACCTAACCTCTCCCACCCCTGACCCTAACCCCAACCTCTCCCTTCCCTACCCCCCAAAGGCCCCCTCACATGACCTCCACCCCAGCCCCCGGCCCCCCACAAAGGATCCCCCTTTCTTATTTTTCTTACCACGTGTTTGTGTTTATTCTGCCCCCCTGCCCCAGCCCCCCTTCGTCCCCCTATTTTTTATTTTTCATGCATTCCTATTTACAAACAATATTACTTTTAATATGGTTTCCAAATGCACCCTGTGTAATTATTCTATTGATGTCCTGTGCCCCCCCCCTTCCCTGCCATTCTTATTTATTCAAGCGATCACGTTACCACATCATTCCTTAAAAGTGCTTTAATGTACTCTTCAAACCTCGACAGTACATTGATTTGACCCACTGTTTTAATAGGAACGCATGGTTTTGGTCTATTTGGCGACACCTGCTGACCACGGGTGACCACCTGCTGACCATCTTTTTGTGTTTTGTTCTCCGCTGGTTCGTCTCGTGTTCTACTTTTACTATTTATAGTCACACATTTGGATTTTTGTGACCCCTAATACCGCTCTTATTTAATGTTTTGTTTACGTTTCTGCCCACGCAGGCCGCCATCTTGGATCTCCAACATTAATATGGTTTGGAGTCACTTAGCACCCCCTGTTGGTGACCCAAATTCATTATAACACCATGGTTCTCCATGCTCCATCTCCTGGATGTTTGATGGTAGTACAACGTACAAAAATAACATTGTTTACACGCTATGTTTTTTTGCGGTTTAATTCTACCTTACGATCGGCCCCCCTACTTTCACCAATTTATTCATTTACCCTCCCGGCTCCCCATTGACCCTTCCTGCGACTTCCCCCTTTATCTAGGCCCTCAATTTAATTTATTTTATTCGTTTTTTATCTTTCTCCACCATCCCGTGTCCCCCAGTCCCCTCTCATTCATCTCCCATCCCCTACTCACCTGCTGCTTCCTCTTCCCTATTGTATATATGTGATTTAAAATGTATATATAATGCAAATAAGGATGCTTCTAATGTTTGAACCGTATTTACGGTCACATTATTACACATTTTATTGTTCGGGGCACGTTCGATCTTTTATGTTTTTATTCTTTTCTGTTATTTGTTTATTGTCCTCCACTGCAATAATTTAATGCAACGGGGTCATTTGATTATGTTTTTATTAAATTATGTCGCGAGCCGTCAGTCCAACACCACCCGGTTTAGGGACAATCAGCGACCCCTGCTGGCGGCTCCGGAAGGTGCAGGCACCATGGTCCTCCTCACTCCACCTGCTGGTGACAAAATTATGCTACGTTGTTGCATTATTGCACAATTACATTTGAAAATTCAACCTCCCTATTGGCCCAATTCAAATCTCAAAGCTGTTTATCCTCCTGACCCCCCATTGGCTCTCCACCTGACCCCCCCATTGGCTCTCCACCCCAAATTTCAAAATTGTTGTGATGCACCGGCCCCCCATTGGATGCCTCCACCCCAGATGTCAACTTTCCCCTCCCTCTGTTGTGTGTCTATAAAAGTATTTGTTTTTGTGCTGTCACATTTGTGCTCTGTTACCTCGGCTTGCGTGGATTCTCTGTCATAGGGTCTGTTTCTATTGCTACTAAATTTGTACCTGATGAAGTCAATTATTTGACGAAACGTCGTACTAGCATACAGCAGCCTAATTTCCTAAAAATAAATACGGATATTAGCTGGATCGCACTTGTCTTATTACCTTACAGTTTAGCTTAGCTTCATTCCGTTATCGTTCGAGTTCCTGCACTGCTCGAAGAGAACCATGCATCCCAACGACCCCCTAACCAACGGTGAGTGGACCCTGGTCCAACGGGGACGTCGAACACGGACTCCTCGGGACCCCCACTACCCCCCACCGCTGATGAACCCCTCCGCGTGGGCTGCACCTGCCCCGGAGAACCGCTTCTGTCATTTTGACAACAGACATGAACGCCTCTGGGCTCCACGCCATCCGTCTCCCAGGCGATGGGAGCAACACGCGAAGCCCGGTAGGGACTGGTCTCCCTACGGGCCTGCCCGTCACCACCACCACGAGGGCTGGTCTGAGGCCTACAGACCGGCCTACTCGCCGCGAGACGCAGAGGCCTCCCCATCGCCGCGCGCCTGAGACGCGTCGGGCTCCTCGCCACCCTGCGTGGACTCCGGGCCCCCCTGCCGGACCCCGGAGGACACGGCCACAGGTGAGACCTCCACCTCCGCGTCCTGACCCGCGACCCCGCGACCGGCCCCGACCTCCACGACGCGGGAGGCCTCCGGTGGCTACCGCGGCGCGCACTGGGTCTGCGCGTCCGCTTCCACCCAGGGAGGCGCCGCGCGCCCCGGCTGCTCCGCGATCGGAGGACCCGGACTTCAGTCTGAAGAATCGCCTGATCCTGGCTGCCCTGAAGGCCTCTCACCACCTCAACAACGCTGAGGGAAGAGGTCATTTTTGGTATACTAAATTGGAGATTTTGGCACACTTTGTGCGAAAAGTTACCCCAATTGAATTGGGGCCCCCAAAATGAAGGGCACTTTGCCCCAAACTGAAGAAAGTGTCCGCTGCTGAATTCAGAACCGGTCACCCGGGGTTACTTTGGGGTCTTTGGACTGCGTCAACGTCATTTTTCCAATAGGGGGCCCTCTCAGACCATTAATGACCAAACATGTACTTTGTACTTCATGTACTTCAAGTTTTTCTAGGGGCACTTTGGCCTTAGGTGCCGCTTCACTTAGGAGCACTTTGGAGTAAGTTGGGGGCACTAAGTAAGTTGGGAGTGTTTCTCAGATTTTTCCATGCTACACAGAACGAAATGTAAACCCATGCAAATAAAGACATGGTCATAATAATTTAAATATCATTCATCTCCTGAATAGAGTGGTATTCTATTTTTTTCAACGGGGCTGCATCCAGGCACTTGACCGTCATGGTTGCTATTGTGGTGGTTGCTATCGACCGCCCCCTCTAATCCTTACATGGCTCTAAAAACCACGCGGCAAAGGAGCTGCCGGCCATTGTGTTGTTTTTGTCGTAAACTAGGGTCCAATGGTTAAAAAACAGATATTCCAAGGTATCCTTAAAAGGCAGCTTGGATGTTTTTATTTTCTGCAGTTTAGGCTTCTTCTATAACCTATTTTTGAAAGCAAAACACCAAGCTCAATGATTTAACGAGGCAGGGTTATTTGAAACAATTTATTAAATAAATATTTGTGAGGGGTCATTCCTTCTCCTGAGTTTTCTCCCTATTTATGTCTAGTGTACAACCCTACTGTCCATAAGCATCGACCCCCCCCTCCCCATATGGATTTGGAGAATTGTTGCCACGTCCCAGTGGTGGAGGTATCATATATATGAAAGAGGGCATTCAATTATACTACAATGATCAATTAGGAGGCCGAAGCCCTAAAGGAAGTGATGCAATAGGTGACTGGGTCGACAACATTTAAGTATGCTTTACTTTGAGGTCTCTTATATATCAAAGGGGGTCTCAAAGGACGCATACGCTTCAACCTGTGGCTCCAGCCCTACAGGAAATGACTCAGCAAGTGCTCCATCTCGTTGCACCTGCACCCAGCGGCTCGCTTGCAAGATTTTGGCCTGAAGTTATTCCCAGACCTACACCGTAGCCATCCAACCTGCATATCTGAGAATCAGGCCTCTCTTTAATAATGACAAAAAGTTATGAGAGAAACACACATTAACTTTTGTTGTCTCATAAGCGGCGTGGTGCCGCTTATGAGACATAATATAACATAACAAATAAAGTACATTTTATTAAAACAACTGCACATGAAACCAGAGTAGTTAACACTATGTCATCTTTATTTTAAATAATGAATCACCCTTGTTCAAACCAAATGTATCGTGTGATCTTACATGCGATCGTACATCGTAGCATCCATACTATATCCCTACAGACAATGGGTCATTCTACATAATACTAAATCCACAGTTTAACCTCAATGTACAACTAAAAATGAAACACGGGGCCGTACCTTGCAACCGTTGCTCAAACTAAATGTAGTTTCACAGACAGTATTAATGCTACAGAAAGGGTTGGATCAAAGTTGACATAATACTAAAGCTGTTTTTGAATCAGCGCCCCTGCCCCTCAGAGGTCTCTGCACGGCCCTGTTGTCATATTGTAACACAATACTGGGAACATAGAATATAAATATTGCATTGACACAATCGTAGCAGAATAGGAAACAATGCATATTTGTCGATCCAATGAGCTCCAATGGGCTCAACTCACAATCCCACAGAGTCGTACTGTACACCTATAGTTGATACTGCAACGTTGTTGGAGTTCTGAAAATACACCAATGTTACCTATTTTGGCAAAATGAAAAACAGTAGGAAAATGTTTAGACTGTCTTTGGGTTGTAATGATGAAATCAGTGCACAAGTACGAAAAGGTAACAAAGCAAATATTTATTTGTTACTGTAATACAGTAAATGTTCAGCTGAACCGACTGCAAAAAAAGAAATAAGAATATAAATGAGGTGAAACAGATGTACATGTAAATCAGTCTGTACCCCCCCTCCGATCCTGATCTGGCCAGAGCAGCTCCTCTACAACCCAGCAGAGCTCACCTCAGGCCTCTCTATGCCCTCACACATGAGTCAAGGGCTCTGCCAGTAGAGTCTGAACAGGAGAGCAGTGAGTGAGACCAATTGGTAATTGGGCGTGGCGTTCTGAAGGCCAGTGGTCTCCAGGTGAACCAAGTGGGCTCAATGAGGAGATGATGTGTGTGTGCGGGCGCATGTGTGTGTGTTACGGCCGTGAGCCGACCGCATTGTCTCCCCTCCCTCTGCGTGCGCTACCCCTCCTGTTTTTCCCCAAAGCAGCTCAAGTGGGCGGGTCCTTCCGTCCCCGTAACCAACCAGAGAGCGACGGCGCCGTGGAGGCATATAAAAGCCTGATGCGCCTTGCAAGTGGGGGCAGACACCTGTAGGGAATCTAGGCGCGTAGTCGCATTCGTTTGAGAGCAAGAGTTTACGTTTGTGTGTTCCCAGATTTGGGCCAGGGTAAGAAGAATCCCTCTGTACTGACGTTGTTCATTTGCACTCTCATTTAGGTTTGTCACTGTTTAGCCACACTAGGTTTAGGGGGTGCTGATCATTTGTATTTCTGTTTTCGCTATTGCCCCGTTTACACCATCCCGCTAATGGCCGCTAATGGCCGATGGACCACCGATGTGGAAGTCGGGGTGATTCGGGTGACATCGGGCTAAAAATGTATGATCGGGTCAATTTATCGGGGTAGCATTTACACATACCCGATGTTATAACGATAACATAACGATGTATGCCAGGAAAGACACCCGAAGTGCGTTTGGCGTCATTTGACGTCATTTCGAATGACGCCAAACACGTCAAATGACGCGTTTGGCGTCATTTGGCGTCATTTCGGGAGAAGGCAAAGGGGAGATTGGTTTAGACTGATATTTATTTATATATTTATTTATATTACAATAGCGATTTTATAATAATAGAACGCCGGTTCTAAATGGGCGAAGTACCCTGTAATTATAAAAGTAGGACATCCATCCATCACCCCCTATTTATACACAAGTGGCAGATTGAGGGTCTTCCTTAACACAATCTGGTCACTCACAATCGTTATTTGTCTAGGGTTCTCGAGGGTCTTTCGTGTGTTGAGGTTGCCGATATAAAGACGATAAAACACGATAAAGCGCGGAAGATTAACGAATATAGCCGATGTGCCCAGGAAAATTCCCGAACGATTTGCGATGTCTTACGTTATACTCCCGTTCTATTCCCGATTATAGCCGATTAGCCCATAGCAACACCTGGTAACCGATTCTACCCCGATTGACCCAAAATTAACAAACATGTTCGTTCTTTGCCGATGTTGCCCGTTGTTGCCCGATCATTGAGCATTTCTTCCCGTTTCTTCCCGTTGTCTAACGATGTTCCCGGGAAGAGTAACGGTGTTTCCCGATGCAACCACGCTATTTGCCGATGTAATAACGATAGCTGCTGATTTAGCCATCGGGCACCATCGGGGCCCACTATCGGGTAGGTGTAAACAGGGCATATGCTAGAGTAGCCAAGTATTTAGTTATTAGACAGGTAGCTCCATTTTATTTTAAGGAGTTCTCTTTTGGTTATATTTGTTTCTTTGCTTTGACAGCACCTAGTGGCCCATTTCTGATTGTTACCTTCTATTCCTTTGTTGGGTTATAATAAGCACTATAATTACAACCCCAATCCACCGGGTTGTGTGTGTGTTACTTCCCTTTTTCCCCCTGAACGAGTAGGGGTCGTAACAGTGTGTAACGTATGCTCTCCCTCACCCCCCCCACCCTCACCCTCATCCCCCCCCATCCGCCCCCAGTGTGTGTTTGCATGCGTGATAATGTGTCATTATAGTCCGGGAGCCGGACCCTCAGCACCGTCTCAGCCCCGTCACCCCCCCTCCCCTCCCCTCAGACTCGGAGAGAGAGAGAGAGAGAGAGAGAGAGAGAGAGAGAGAGAGAGAGAGAGAGAGAGAGAGAGAGAGAGAGAGAGAGAGAGAGAGAGATAGAGCGTATGTGTTTTTTTTATGTGTGTGAACGTGTATGTGTGTATGTGTGTGTGTGTGCGTGTGCGTGTGTATGTGTGTGTGCGTGCGTGCGTGTGCCGGGGCGGAGGGGGCTGCACTTTTTTTTTTTACCCCACCGAGTCTGGGGCACTCCCCCTCCATTTTTCTACCACCGACAGATAGACGCTGTCCCCCCCCATACCTCCACCCCCGGGAGGAGGTCCTCCTGGGTGGAGGACCAGAAGGTGTGTAGGTGTGTCAGTGTGTCTGAGGACCCTCCTCCACCTGGGGACACTCTGTAGAAAATACATACCAATAATAGATCAATACACCGGTCCAGTTATGGTGTCATTAGGATATTATGTACAAGAAATGCTTGGTTAAAAACAACCCAATCTTAACCCAACTGCTGGTTTAATATAGGACCGACCAAGCGTTGAGTTAGGATAACCCAACCAAATGGGTCGATGTTTTAACCAAACATGTTGGGTTACCCGTTTACCCAGACTGCTGGGTTATTTTAACAAAGCTTTTGGTTATATTTACACCACAGTTGAGTTACTTTGCTAACCCAGTATTTTTGTTGTATTGACTACAGAATTGGGTTAACTAGTCAACAAGGTTGGGTTAAATTAATTTAATTAATGAGTTAAAACAAATTGGCTATTTCTTCTTTATTTAATGTTATCAAAATTCTGTGATGATCCTGAATACACATTTAATTTACCAAATATTAAATAAATTCTTAATATTTCATGTTATTTTTTAATCTGGCCTATGCACAGGTATGGAGCAATGAATAATGATCAGACCAACATTTATTTTTAATGATCATGTGCAAATCGCAATAGTAACAATAGCAACATCAATAGCAACTATAACTGAACAAATATAGCTGCGAGCAGTAATGTGGGTGTCAAGCATAATGGGACTCGATAAACTAATTCTGCCGGACGGACGTAATCGGCCAGGGGGCAACATGACGACCGTCTCGGTAATCGTAATACTGACAGCTGGTGGGATGAGCATTACCCGAGTACGCGTCAATGTTTACCAAATGGGAAAATGACCCCCCCTAGAGGTAAGGGCGCAATACAGTCTGCCTGACAGAACCAATGTCACAAATACATTGGGTTATTCAGAACAATATCCCTAAAAGAGACACAATATAAACAAGCATCCGTTCTGGAGGTGATTCGTGAAGCATCTAATCCAGTGGGAATTGCAGTTTATATTGTAAGTGGGCGGAATGGTAAATATAGTCATTGTTGCATTATACATTAAGTACCGCTTATTGCCACACGAGTGCAATGTCTACCCATTAATGAGCGCCGTCATGTTTGATTGGCTGTCACGGCCAAACGGTTTTGAATTTGAGAAAGCTGTTTAATACATTTGTTCAGCTTGGTCTGAAGATCATATATGCCAAGTTTCATGAAGATTGGACATCATTTGTGGCCTGTGGAAAAGTACAACTGATTTTGACAACTTTCAACATGGTGGCCAAGTTCTGATGTTGCCATGAGAAATAATTTATAAGCTATATGGGGAGGTCTGACAGTATCATCAGACATTGAAAATAAGTTTGAAATGTACTCATGTGAAGAGAAAGGAGTTAAAACACGTCTTCATTAATTATAGCGCCCCTTAGAGGTCAATGGTCACCAAATTCATTGAGTGTCCCCATGATGATGTTATGGGTCTATGTATCAAGTTTGGTTATGATATGTCAAGGGGCTGCAGAGATATTGTTGTGTTTCTGGTTTGGCGGATTCGCGGTCGATTATCATTGGCTGCTGCGGATATTTCTGCAGGAAATAATATACTAGCTATATGGGGAGGTCTGATAGTATCACCTGACATTGAAAATAAGTTTTAAATATACTCATGTGAAGAGAGAGGATTCAAAACACATCGACATTAATAACAGCGCCCCCTAGGGGTCAAAGGTCACCAGATCAAGCATGGGCTGAAGATCATGTGTGCCAAGTTCCGAGATGATTGGACACAATTTGTGATAGAAGTAGCATTTTGAAGGTTTTTGACGTAAACCAAGATGGCGGAAAATCTATCATGGCACAAAACGACGTCATAGGGTGCGTTGAACTTGGCTTGGACCAAGGAATCCAATGATACCTTGTTTGTGAATATTGGATGAATGGGTCAAAAGTTATAAACAGGAACGCATGTGCAACTTTGACCTGTTGGTGGCGCTAGAGCTGTTGGGCTAGCAACCTGACATTGGCTTAATGGGCTAATGGGGCTGTCCTGAACCAGTGCGCCAAATTTCACAACTTTTCACCAAGCGGTTCTATGGGCTGCCATAGACTCCCATGGCAGCGTAATAATAGGAATTCATACAACAACAATAGGTTGTCTCGCAACATAGTTGCTTGACACCCAATAACTCAAAAATCCAAAAATCTATAACATTTTCTAAATTTGCCCAAACGGGCACATTTGGCTGGGAACAGTTGTCCCCCTGGACCAGCATGTAGGGGTATGCCCTCGCTGCCCCAGCGTCCAATAAATAGTCGGCCATGTTCAATCTAGAGTAAAGAAAAGAAAGGGGGAAAGGCCTCATATTAAAACAATTATGTGTGTGTGTGTGTGTGTGTGTGCAAGTGTGTGGATGGAGTGAGGGGGAACTCTGGAGAGAGGGTGGTGTATGGTGGTGTGTTGGCTCGGTCCTCTGAGACGGAGGTTCATCTGGTGAGAGGATTTCAGACTGACGTGGGCCTAAATAGAGTGATCTAGGGTGTGTGTGGGTGCTGGTTGGGGAGGCAGAGGGGGGGGGGGTTGTGGCTGAGTGTGGGCTGTGGAGGTGTCGGTGAGGGGAAGGTCCAGGCTCGAGGTGGGGTGGTATGGGGACTGGTCGGTATGGGGGAGGGGGGGAGTAGGTTGAGGGGGTGTGGGTTGGTGATGAGTGGTGAGTGAGGGGCGGACGGTGTATGGAGTAGTGTGTGTTCTAGTTGATGTAAGGTGGTGGGTAATAGTCTGTGGCCCAATCTCTTGTGCGCCCAGTTGGTCGCGGTCTTAAGTGAGAGTGTGTTGGTGGGCTGGGGTGTTTGTGTGAGTTGGTCTATTGTGTGTGTGTAGTGTTCTTTTAGGATCAACATGTCATTGTGCATCCAGGTGTTGGAGTTGTCATTATTTCTTTGTGATGTGGTGTCTGTGGGTGATGGGTTTGATGAAGTGGGATCGTTTGTGGACCTGTCGGACATCCCCCTGGGGAGTTCCCGGGAGGACACCGCTCTGTCCGCTGTGTCCCTGTGGTGCAGGGCCTGGAGTATTTTAAAATATGCTTTGTCTTTTCCACGGGTTGGGCCATCTGGTGCAATGTACCGGGTGTGTGTTGGTGGTGGTGGGAGGAGTGGACGGGTGGATGGTGGAGGTGGTCTTTGTGGTCTGAGTGGTTGTGTGTGTGGGTGTGTTGGTGTGGGTCTGGTGTGTTCTGTGGTTTGATATGTGTGTGTGGGTCTATTGTGGTGATGGTGGGTGTGTGGGGGTCTATACTGAAGGCTGGGGGGTCTATAACGGGATGTAGGTGTGGGAGGTAGCGTGCGTCTGTTGTGTGCGTGGTAGTGTGGCTGTGTGGTGTTGGTGCGATTGGTGTAGGTAGGCCTCCAGGGTGAATACACTTCAATAAAGATAGATCTATTTCAAAAGGGTGAAGCTGTGAGGGGGCTCTGACCTGCTGACGGTGACGGTGGTGGTCCCGTGGTGGGTAGCCGGAGAGGGTGGTGGTCCCGTGGTGGGTAGAGGCGACGGCAGGACGGTCCCTGGTAACTGCTGACGGTGACACAGCCAACGGGCCAATAGAAACACACTTCTATTGGAAAGGATGAAAAGTACATCAGAGTAAATAAAAGGGGGGGTCTGAGGACCCCGCCCGCACACACACGCATAGAAATATATACATATATATATATATATATATATATATATATATATATATATATATATATATATATATATATATATATATATATATATATATATATATATGTATATATATATATATAAACATATGTGTTCTGTTACATATATGTTTTCTCCCGTGTAATTCAGTCTTTTATGTTTATTGAAGTTCCTGTGATGCCATCTACTGGCGAACTTTGGTATTTTTCTGGAATACGTTCTGATATGCATGCCTTGCACTCCATTACACTACATTCACTTGATCGGAAAGCATGGTACTCACACTCGTCTTCATAATTGCGTCTCCTCTGGTTTCAAGTTGGCCTTTGTAAGTATCGTTGGTACGTTATCTGTATTGATATGTTAAGGGGGTTTGATGTATAATGAGATTAAGGAAACTTTGTAAACAAATTAGATGGATGGATATTCTTACGCTAGCAAGCTAACTTAGTAGCTAAGCTAATTTTACAGCATTCTGTTATTCTCATACTGAAATGCTGTACTTCCATTCCTCAGTTTTACCCTACTTCACCTCACCATAAAGAGTGAACTGCAACTTTTCGTCTGCGTGGTTTGATGGAGAGGAGTTTATACCATCTGTCAACCCTGGCAAGGTGCTGGGGGTAGAGGGCAAAACAAGAGAGACACACACACACACACACACACACACACACACACACACACACACACACACACACACACACACACACACACACACACACACACACACACACACACACACACACACACACACATCCAGACCCATCCATACACTTCCTCTCATTAATAGTGAATCATGCGCATTTATACAAAATATAGGAATAAAAAGGAGCACACTCAGTAGAAGTCATGGGTGAAAAATAAAGGAACCCCAAAATTGCACAAACACATGCATACATATATATATATATATATATATATATATATATATATATATATATATATATATATATAAAACATGGTAAAAGCATAAAACATGGTAAAATCATGCAAGAAGTATTAAAAACACACAGGGCAAAGATAAGTGCTGGCAGATAAGTGCAAAATAGATTAAATTAATTAATAAATAGGAATATAAATAAAGATAAATAAGACATAGTAAAACCATTCACAAATCCATACCATCCTTTCACATAGAAGAAGCCTCCAATGAATAAGAGGGTAAGGGTTAGGCTTATGGGTAGCATAGCCCTAACCCCCGTCCCCGAGCCCAATGGACGCTGTCCTGGGTCGTCTGGAGTTGAAGGAGAGACCGTTGTTTAAGGTGACCGCATCGGGGGTCCACCTCCTCTATGCTGTCTCTCACAAAGCTGCTGAAGGCCTCAGTGCAGTGGAGCCGGTGAACGGATAGCTCGATGGAAACAGAGAGGAGAGGAATGACGAGACGGGCCTGAGGGACTTTAGCTCTGGCTGTTCCAACGCGTTGTCGATCATGATGGTCACACCCACACCCACACAGGGGATAACGGGATGTTTAAACGGTAAAGTGAGTGTGTTGGGGTGTCTAAGAGGGGTTAGGGGGACCTGTGGTGGTGTAGGGAGCGGTGGGACGCCCTACTCCCCCTGAGTAGCGGGGGGGTGGGCAGGGGGGGGGCCGAGGTGGTTAACAGGGAGTGTAGTGTGGTGATGGAGGATAAAGAAAGATGACGACAGAAGAGAGATGCACTGCAAAGTCAGGGTGAGGTCAGGGTGAGGGGGAGGGTGAGGGGGAGGGTCAGGGTGAGGGGGAGGGTGAGGGGGAGGGTGAGGGTCAGGGTTAGGGGGAGGGGGAGGGGGAGGGTCAGGGTGAGGGTGAGGGTCAGGGAGAGGGTGAGGGTCAGGGTGAGGGTGAGGGTGAGGGTGGGGGTCAGGGTGAGGATGAGGGGGAGGGTCAGGGGGAGGGTGAGGGTCAGGGTGAGGGTGAGGGTGAGGGTGGGGGTCAGGGTGAGGATGAGGGGGAGGGTCAGGGTGAGGGTCAGGGTCAGGGTGAGGGTGAGGGTCAGGGTGAGGGTCAGGGTGAGGGTGAGGGTTAGGGTGAGGCTGAGGGTCAGGGTGAGGGTGAGGGTGAGGGTCAGGGTGAGGGTTAGGACGCTAAGGACGGTCATTGGGACCCGACACACGTCAGCTCGTCTCAAAGTCGAGTGGTGGTCCTAGATGCTTTAGTGCTGACTTAATAGTCAAATTAATCAATGTGTGTGTGTGTGTGTGTGTGTGTGTGTGTGTGTGTGTGTGTGTGTGTGTGTGTGTCTGTGTTTAATCTGTTAACACCGAGGTCCACCAAGCCTCAAGGTGCTCTTGTGTCCGTTCGGTTGCTTCACTTATTTCCACCTCAACTGTTGAGGTCCACCTGGTAACTAATGACGCCACCGCCTTTCTGAATTCCCATTGGTCGAGCGGGTCCGCCTCCTCCCTCCCCTCGAGTCCCGCCGGTTCAGACCTTCAGGAGACCAGACGACCCCCCTCCACACTCAGCATGGGGGGGGTTTACTGCTGCTGCTGCTGGGGCTCCTCTCCGGGGGGTCTGCAGGAAGGACCCTTCAGAGCGTCTCGGTCCCAACTATATCTAGAACTAGAACTAGAACTATAGTGGTCCCGAAGCAGTGCTTGGTTTTGCTGTCTTTCCTTTTGATGTGAAAATGTGTTTGTGTACAATCTCAAACTCAAACAATTAATACACAGGACGATTAATCATTCACTTGTTCTGATATTTAAACCGATCTCTCTCTCTCTCTCTCTCTCCCTCTCTCTCTCTCCCTCTCTCTCTCTCTCTCTCTCTCTCTCTCTCTCTCTCTCTCTCTCTCTCTCTCTCTCTCTCTCTCTCTCTCCCTCTCTCTCTCTCCCTCTCTCTCTCTCTCTCTCTCTCTCTCTCTCTCCCTCTCTCTCTCTCCCTCTCTCTCTCTCTCTCTCTCTCTCTCTCTCTCTCTCTCTCTCTCTCTCTCTCTCTCTCTCTCTCTCTCTCTCTCTCTCTCTCTCTCTCTCTTTCTCTCTCTCTATGTCTGTCGCTCTTCCTCCCCTTCCCCCCTCTCTCTCCCTATCCTCTCCTCTCCTCTCTCTTCTCTTCTGCGCCGTGAAAGAGAAACGCAATCCCAAATGACTTTTGCAATAAGCAGACTCCGATCGTCGGGTTTGTACATTTTTCTCTTTATCGGGGAAACCACGGAGAACTGGATTTCAGTCAGGCCCAGGAGGAAGCGGAGGAACAAGTCCAGGTGTCCATTCTCACATTGTAAGGCCTTGTGCACACCACTCTGGTAGATGAGGAGGAGTTTGTCTTTCCTGGAGGTTGGTGGTTCTTCTGAGAGCAGATTGACACCAGTATCGATGAAGGACAGAAAGACAAAAAGGGCAGCCAGAAACTCCTGTATGAGATTCTCTCTCTCTCTCTCTCTCTCTCTCTCTCTCTCTCTCTCTCTCTCTCTCTCTCTCTCTCTCTCTCTCTCTCTCTCTCTCTCTCTCTCTCTCTCTCTCTCTCTCTATCTATGCATCTCTATTTAAGTATCTCTATCTATGTCTTTCTCTCTCTCTCTCTCTCTCTCTCTCTCTCTCTCTCTCTCTCTCTCTCTCTCTCTCTCTCTCTCTCTCTCTCTCTCTCTTTCTCTCTCTCTAGCTTATGTGTACTTAAAGAAGCCTTTAAGTACATCTAAACAAAATCATGGAATAAATAAAGCAACAGCTTTTCAGTGTTGCACTATAAAGACAAGAGATAGCGATGGATAGAGGATATCTCTCAGATAGCACTTGTTATGCTATCATTACGTCTGCACATTATTACGTCTCCTATTGCACTCCTACCATCCCTGGAGAGGGATCCCTCTTCTGGGTTCCTTCTCCAGGTTCCCTGACATTAGGGGGGATTTCCCTGCCCTTTGGGGGGCTAGGGTCAGGGGGCGTCCTTTAAGAAGCGGCCTGCGAAGCCCTTCAGATCTCTGGTCCAGGGCGTTCTAAACTGTTTGACCTGATGGGGATGTGGTGTTTCAAGGCTGCTCGGACGGCCGGGGAGTTTCCCCCACAGAGCCATCCCCCCAAACACAGACATGTTGCCATGGCTGAGAATATATTGTGAAATACACTCAATAATTATTCTGACGACATGGAAAAGAAACACAAGACTACGCACACACACACACACACACACACACACACACACACACACACACACACACACACACACACACACACACACACAGACCACAGATAACAAGGGGTTATCAAAGGGTTTAGCGTCCTGTAGCTCTACGTATCTGGAGACGCAACGGTGCAAAGGAGGAAATGAAGATCTCAAGGTAAATAAGTTTCTTCATTACTATTACCATATAAGCCAGCAAGTCTGCAAGTATCCATCACAGCTTGCACAACAGCAAAGATGTCTGTTTGTGTGTGTGTTTGTGTGCGTGTGTGTGTCAATATTAACTTTTTTATGAGGCCTTTTCCCTCGGATAAGTACATTAACCTTTTACTTGTCAAAGCACAAAAGTCACTTTTACGAGTAAAAATGTGTCATCTTACAATTCAAAAAATGTTTGCGAACGGAGAATGCGGAATTCAAAAGAACCAACAGTTAAAATCATTCACACCATGTCAACCACATCACTAAAACAGCCATATCCTCCTCTCAATCACACGACCTCTGAGCAATGTTTAAATCCTCACTTCTTCTCAATAGACTGATACTGCTGTTACTCAGACTAATGATGAAGTCATGATATACATCCAAACAGTGTCCCAAACATAGAAATGTTTCGGTAAGACTTTACAATAAGGTACACAAAAATGTAGGTAAGTGGCGGTTACTCAGTAACTACTGAGGAGTTACTGGTAAACAGACTAGGGGATACTGTATTTGTTACTGAGTAACGAATGATGAACAACTGGGGTGACAGTTATTCAGTAACTACTGAGGAGTTATGAATCATTCTTTACTTATTCGTTCCTCAGTAACTACCCAATTTTTTGCGTACCTTGTTTTAAAGTGTTCCCACACACACACACGCACACATGCACACACACACACACACACACACACACACACACACACACACACACACACACACACACAAAAACACACACACACACACACACACACACACACACACACACACACACACACACACACACACACACACACACACACACACACACACACACACACACACACACACACACAGGAGTGAATGATTGAAGTTCAACATAAACGTGGTTTGCGTGGATGTTAATTCCCTGTGAGCAGAAGAGATAGGCTTCACAGAAATGATACGAATCAGAGTTAACATCAAGTACTGGAACAACCCGTACTGCTTTTAGACCATACACACAATGTCTCTCTCTCTCACACTCACTCACTCAATGACAAAGTTGTGATAGAAAAGTTGAAAAGCTGTCTGCTATATGTTTTATCTTTATATTCAATTTAAAAAATATCTTGTGGTTTGTGTGTGTTTGTGTTTGCATGCGTCTGTGAGTCAAATGAAGACATCTGATAAAAGTAGAAGAAAAACACTGTCACTTCATGATTGGTCAGAATTAAAACATGTGACGTGTTTTTTCAGATGATATAGCAGAGCTGACTCCTGAGAGCAGACGTATTGGAAGCTGTCAGGGAGGAACCCTGGTAACCATCTCTGAACTGGACCCTGGACTCTCTGAGGAACCTGAGGACATGTCTATGGACCGGGAGGAGACCGGGAAGAGAAGATTTGGTAGGTGCCCTTTTGAGAAGATTTAAAATAATTCAGTAAAAGAAAAGTGTTTTCAACTGCATACATTTAAAATGTACTTTTAGAAAACGTTTTTAGCCAAAGGGTCCGACCTGATGAACCAGTGACCGTATATATTTATTCTAAATAAAGATGTGTGCGTTTGAGACAAAAAGCTCACGTTAACCTAACTTGACTTGTGATTATGCCCATGAGTAACGGACTATTGATAGGCATCTCAAGTATACCTGGACCAGAGTGCAGAGTAACTTTAGGGAGCAGAACACAAGTTTAGTTTTCTCAAGACTTATTATTAATGGTAGTGCCACGTGACATTAGAGTGACAATGGTTAATTTAATCAAGAATTCTGTGTTTTAATAATGGCTTCTCATTTAACTGAAGTGATATCAGGTGTACTTATGAATTTAACATAATTCTATAAAATTTGTCATTAATATGAACATATCTTAGATTATCCCACAATACATGTCCTTGTGTTTTCTGCGTGGGCCGATGTGAAAGACCCTGGCAACACGCAGGCCACATGTTGTCCCCCCTCCATTACTGTTTGTATACGTATGTAATTCTGTGTGCATTACTGTATAACTATGTGCTTGTATGTGTCAATAATGAGGGAATAATAACATGTATGCTAGAGACCAGTACGTGCTCTGCTTAAGTGTGTTCTAAACACGGGAGCCACAGTACCAGTCATCACTTACTGAGGTGTTCTCAGTAGAGGTCTTCAGGTGTTTCTTCAAGACGGGGAGGGATTCTGCAGACCGTAGGGAGTCTGGACTGTGAATGACAGCCACGCAGTATGAATATATCAGTGTGTACATTACTCTGTGTGTCCGTGTGCGTGTGCTTGAGTGCGTTCTTGAGTCTGTGGGCAGTAGAAGAAAAACATTTCCTTACACTGATGGTATCAGAGTGCAAGCTGATAATTGGTCAGAATGATCACAAGTGACGTTGTTTTTCCAGCTGGTAGAGCAAAGAAGAAGACTAAGTCCAGACGCCGTGGAAGCCGTCAGAGAGTAACAATGGTCACCATCTCTGAACCGGACCCTGGACTCTCTCAGGAGCCTGAGGACACGTCTTTGGACCGGGAGGAGACCAGGAAGAGAAGATTTGGTAGGTGCCCCTTTATAGAGAATTTAAAAGAAATAATCCAGTCCAAAACAATGATCCAAAAAAGTATGATTTCCTCCAAATACATTTAAGATTTATGTTTATAAAACTTTTTTAGCCGAAGTGACCGCGTGTGTGTGTGTGTGTGTGTGTGTGTGTGTGTGTGTGTGTGTGTGTGTGTGTGTGTGTGTGTGTGTGTGTGTGTGTGTGTGTGTGTGTGTGTGTGTGTGTCCTACTCCTGAACAGCTCTATGGTTTCACATCACTGTCATTGTGAGCATCGGACTGCTGAGTATTCTCCTCATCTCCCTGCGCTTCAGTGAGTCTAAATCCTATCCTCCTGAATAGAATTACAATACAGTAATCATATAATTGATTGTATTAATAGCAATGATAATGTTAAATATTGTTTTTGTTAGATTTAGTGATAATTATAGGGTTAGCACACATACACCGCACGCACACCCATAAACAGAGCATACACACACACAAACAATCCACACACACGTGCACAAACACACACGCACATGCACACACACTGCACACACGGGCGTGCTGATGCAGGCGTTTCAAGACAAATGCAGCGCAGGACACCGCCTACACACACACCACACACGCATGCACACACACACGCACACACATGCACGTGCATACACACACTGCACACACGTGGATGCAGATGTTTCAAAACAATGGCAAGATTGAGATAACAGCCCCGCCGTCGACACACTCTCCCACCTGAGCCTTATGTCCATCAAAGACACTTTTTTGCAAAACCTTATTTTTCTTTAAACATTCTCCATCTCCTTGAGCCTCCAGAAATGTCTTGTGATATTGAAATCCCCCCTCCCGACTGTATTAGCTGTTTTATTTTTCTTATGTTTTATGTGTAGGCTATGTGTGACTGTAGGCTACTGCTGCTTGTCTTGGCCAGATCACTTGAAGAGATGTTTAATCTCAATGACGCATTCTTCTGTTAACAAAAAAAAAACATCTCCCACGTCAGGTAGCCAATGTACAATCTGTAATCTAGCCCTCACACCCCCCCCCCCCCCCCCCCCCTCACCCTCCCCCCCCCCCCCCCCCCACACAAGCCTGTGCTTTAGTTCACTATAGTTAGGTAGGTTGCTGCCTTAGCTGTTGTAACATGAACACATTTTTCAGCTGTTTGTTATTATTATTTCCAACTAACCAATAGTAGTTGCCATGCATTTTTTTTAGTATCAATGCACTTTGAGCCCTGAATAACAGTAAAAGCTATTGAATGATTGATTTGCATGCATAGTCTACTACACTTTCCATTAAACAAATCCCCCAACAGTTAGCTGAACATTATATGGTCGCATCCTTCCACTCTCTGTTTTCTCACCCTGTTTAAACAAGAAATCAACTGCATTTGTCCCAGTGTTTGTGCTATGGGAAATTAAAGGTCCCATGGCATGCTACTTCATGGATGCTTTAATATAGTTATTAGTGGGCCCCAAACACAGTATTTGAAGATGTTCCTGAAATTCAGCCGTGGTGCAGAATTACAGCCACTACGGGCAGTCGCACATTGAGCTTTCCCCAAATGTGCCGTTTCTGTGTCAGTAGCTTTAATGCAAATGAGGAGGAGAGAAGCGGGTCAAGAAGGAGGGTGGGGGTGTGGCCCTGAGCAGCTTGAGGCCACGGTACCATGCGCTCTGCTTACAGTGGATGTATCGCAATGGCGAGGCATACAACAATCAATCCCTTTTTCCTCAATGTCATGGTTCATGTACTTCAGGGAGTCAAAGCCAAAGTTCCTTTCCCCCAATTCCTTCTCAACCATGGCGGAGATAACCCCAACTACAGTCTGGTTGTGGAATTACTGGGGACGTCAAAGAACCGACGTTTTATGCGCCATAGCATCAAAGCAGAACGGTTATCCAAACTACAAAGCACCACACATGTGGCGCACGCATGGTCGTAGCTCATTGTCTGATTGGCAGGCCGAATTGTCTGGGCGATCCAGTCAGAGAAAGGGGAGGTAACTTGGCACCTTATGACGCCATATGGGGCCACATTACAAATCAGCGCCCCTTAGCTTCCATTTTTTTTATAGGCGAGCAGGATACCTAGTGCTCGTTTTACACCGAACGCAAGTTTTAGCCACTGGGAGACGATAGGCAGGCTAGGGGAACTCATATTAATGTTAGAAAACTTCATAAAGTGAGATTTTCATGCCATGGGACCTTCAAGCAATAAAATACACTCTCCTTCTCCAGTATCGTTCGCGACACCCTTCTTCTTCGTCTTTTCTTAAATGTGTCTCTAACTCATGTTCTAATCTTTCATTGATCGATTTTTCGGATGTTGTGAATGCAACGGAATATATGATGCATCGTTGCGGTAACATTTAAGATGATGGCGATGAGTTCTGCCCGTTCTGCCTCCGTGCTGTCTGCGGTCAAACCAAAACAAACTACAGTGTCAGCGGCCGCACTTATCCCGCCTCGTGCGAACTTCGACCATGCGTCCAATCCCGCCCTTTGCAAGCCCACCCCCCTAGATTCTGCTGATGTCTGAACAACATCGATGTCCGCATATAAAGCATAAATTGTGAAAAACCCTCAGGGTCGAATCTTCTGATATACAAATACGGCAAACTTAAAAATATTATGCTTGCTTCATGGAGTTAGGAGAAAATTATTATGCTTGCTTCGTTACGTTATAGGTGAACCAATATATTATACGTTGTAACATTATAGGCAATTATTTTTTTTTATATTTAATTGTATTACATTATGCGCTCAGAAATTAAATACAATATCGTCCGGGGTTTCCATATTATAGCTATGGGTTTAAAAACTACTGGAGGTTGAGCGCAGGCAACGCACACACGGACACTCTAGTCTTACTTCTATATAATAGCAGGCCTGTCGCGCCAGTTACTCAAGTTGGTCAGTGTGCATGTGCCAAGCAGCCTGCAACTCTCACACACACACACAGCACACGCAAACGCAAACGCATACATACACACCGCATCCACACACACCGAACAAACACACCACGCACATACGCAGCTGTGCACAAACATACACGGAAGCACACACACACGCACGCACACACACCGCTAGCCAATACAAAGGCAGCGACACACTCGCCCAGGTAAGAGGTTATGTTTTAACCGTAACGGCTCCGCCATCGACACACGCGCAGGTAAGAACACACACGCACGCGCACACACCGCAGCGACACTCGCCCAGGTAACACGTTATGTTTTCAAACATAACGGCTCCGTCATCGACACACGCGCCCAGGTAAGACCACACACGCACACACCGCGACTCGCCCAGGTTAGACGTTATGTTTTTAAACATCTTACTGCTATAGAATAGCAGGCCTGTCGCACAGGTGAAGGTGCGTCCACACAAAACGCGAGCGTTTGTGTTCTTTTTGTCTCATTGCTTTATTGGGCTAATCTGAGGAGAAATCTATGCCATAAACAGAAATATTATAGGCCTTTATTACACGGGTCTTCTCAATGCCGTGGAACGCTCCGTTCACTTGCATGGGTAGTAGTCCCGTAACTTGTCAACCCCAGCGCCAGACTATTTCACTGCTGATCAACACTACGAATGCTGGTAACGAATAAATTGTGAAAAGACACACCATGTGAAGTTATTTTCCAAATAAGATTTGAAAAACTTTGGAAGTTTATTTACAACACTATTTACATGGTTTCGGAGTAGTACACTTTGACATTTGAATACAGTTCAGCGAGAAAGGCGACGAAGAATAAGAAGGGGGCGTTCCAGTCTGCGTGAACGGGAAACCCCACCACACGAGAACGCCCATTTGTGTCTGCAGTGGGATGATATTGAAATATTTGAACTTCACCGCGACATTCGTGTGATGACAGCCAATCAGCAAT
>NW_021964148.1:210000-212500 GCF_902167405.1 Gadus morhua | reverse complement strand
CCGACTCAGGGTTGAGTCACCGATGATCACTACGGGCTGGATGGATCAAATAGTCCAATCCCTAACTTTATGCCCCGTGGGATCGTGTCTGGTCCTTTTGAACATCGTCTTGTTCGGTCGAGGCTTCGGGTCGGTGGTTCCACTCGGCCGTCGGCGCTCGGGAGTGATGGTGAGGTGACTTAACGAGGCCGAATTAAGGACGCGGTGGAGTCTAAGCTGCACAGTGCGCTGTGAGGGTGTGCTCGTGGACTGGACGGACGGCGGAGGAGACTTGGTGTTATTAGAGGGGGCTTCAGATTGGGATTGCCTGATGTAGTCAGGGTCCGGGGCCCCGGACCCCGGGGAGCTTACAGTCCCAGGATGTGTTGTGCTGTGTTTGGTGTCCAGTGTATGTTGTCAGGCTGAGTGGTGAAGGTGTCGTGGGGAGTTTCTAGTAGGGGACTGAGATCAGTGACTATGTAGCTGTTGAGTGGCGTAGGTTGGGAGTGGGAGAGGTTGGATGCAAGTGTCTGGATGGAGTGAGGGGGAACTCTGGAGAGAGGGTGGTGTATGGTGGTGTGTTGGTTGTTGCTCGGTCCTCTGAGACGGAGGTTCATCTGGTGAGAGGATTTCTGACTGACGTGGGCCTGAATAGAGTGATCTAGGGTGTGTGTGGGTGCTGGTTGGGGAGGCAGAGGGAGGGGGGGGGGGGGGGTCTGTGTGGCTGAGTGAGGGCTGTGGAGGTGTCGGTGAGGGGAAGGTCCAGGCTCGAGGTGGGGTGGTATGGGGACTGGTCGGTATGGGGGAGGGGGGGAGTAGGTTGAGGGGGTGTGGGTTGGTGATGAGTGGTGAGTGAGGGGCGGACGGTGTATGGAGTAGTGTGTGTTCTAGTTGATGGAAGGTGGTGGGTAATAGTCTGTGGCCCAATCTCTTGTGTGCCCAGTTGGTCGCGATCTTAAGTGAGAGTGTGTTGGTGGGCTGGGGTGTTTGTGTGAGTTGGTCTATTGTGTGTGTGTAGTGTTCTTTTAGGATCTACATGTCATTGTGCATCCAGGTGTTGGTGTTGTGATTATTTCTTTGTGATGTGGTGTCTGTGGGTGATGGGTTTGATGAAGTGGGATCGTTTGTGGACCTGTCGTGACATCCCCCTGGGGAGTTCCCGGGAGGACACCGCTCTGTCCGCTGTGTCCCTGTGGTGCAGGGCCTGGAGTATTTTAAAATATACTTTGTCTTTTCCACGGGTTGGGCCGTCTGGTGCAATGTACCGGGTGTGTGTTGGTGGTGGTGGGAGGAGTGGACGGGTGGAGGGTGGAGGTGGTCTTTGTGGTCTGAGTGGTTGTGTGTGTGGGTGTGTTGGTGTGGGTCCGGTGTGTTCTGTGGTTTGATATGTGTGTGTGGGTCTATTGTGGTGATGGTGGGTGTGTGGGGGTCTATACTGAAGGCTGGGGGGTCTATAACGGGATGTAGGTGTGGGAGGTAGCGTGCGTCTGTTGTGTGCGTGGTAGTGTGGCTGTGTGGTGTTGGTGCGATTGGTGTAGGTAGGCCTCCAGGGTGAATACACTTCAATAAAGATAGATCTATTTCAAAAGGGTGAAGCTGTGAGGGGGCTCTGACCTGCTGACGGTGGCGGTGGTGGTCCCGTGGTGGGTAGCCGGAGAGGGTGGTGGTCCCGTGGTGGGTAGAGGCGACGGCAGGACGGTCCATGGTAACTGCTGACGGTGACACAGCCAACGGGCCCATAGAAACACACTTCTATTGGAAAGGATGAAAAGTACATCAGAGTAAATAAAAGGGGGGATCTGAGGACCCCGCCCGCACACACACGCATAGAAATATATATATATATATATATATATATATATATATATATATATAAACATATGTGTTCTGTTACATGTATGTTTTCTCCTGTGTAATTCAGTCTTTTATGTTTATTGATGGTCCTGTGATGCCACCTACTGGCGAACTTTGGTATTTTTCTGGAATACGTTCTGATATGCATGCCTTGCACTCCATTACACTACATTCACTTGATCGGAAAGTATGGTACTCACACTCGTCTTCATAATTGCGTCTCCTCTGGTTTTAAGTTGGCCTTTGTAAGCATCGTTGGTACGTTATCTGTATTGATATGTTAATGGGGTTTGATGTATAATGAGTTAAGGAAACTTTGTAAACAAATTAGATGGATGGATATTCTTACGCTAGCAAGCTAACTTAGTAGCTAAGCTAATTTTACAGCATTCTGTTATTCTCATACTGAAATGTTGTACTTCCCTTCCTCAGTTTTACCCTACTTCACCTCACCATAAAGAGTGAACTGCAACTTTTCGTCTGCGTGGTTTGATGGAGAGGAGTTTATACTATCTGTCAACCCTGGCAGGGCGCTGGGGGTAGAGGGCAAAAAAAGGGACACACACACACACACACACACACACACACACACACACACACACACACATATCCACGCATCCAGACCCATCCATACACATCCTCTCATTAATAGTGAATCATGCGCATT
>NW_021964148.1:125000-200000 GCF_902167405.1 Gadus morhua | reverse complement strand
TGTGTGTGTGTGTTGGGGGGTCCTGACCTTGATGACCATCCCAGGGATAGTGGTACCCGTCTTTCTTGCGGTTGGAGGCCTGAAGCCACGCGGGGACAGACTAGCCTCCAGATCCATACACACAGACACACACACACACACAGCGAGACAGGCAGCGAGACCGACAGCAAGACCGACAGACAGACAGACAGACAGGCAGACAGACAGACAGACAGACAGACAGACAGACACAGACACACACACAAGCAAACACACACATATATTTACACACACATACACAGTAATTAACACACAAACACACACATGAATGTGACTTTTGCAGGACAGTCATCCCAAAAGCATCTAGATCCACCCCCTGACTGGGAGACGAGGTGACGTGGGTCGGGGCTCCACTGACCGTCCTTAGCGTCCTTACCCTGCCCACCTGCCGTGCTGCTGTTTGGCTTGTTGTGGGCTTTGTGTGTGTGTTCAGTGATGTTTCTGTCTGGTCGTATTGGCTGTAGATGGATGGTTAAATAATGTCACGATCGGTCGTACTGCAGGCTCTCATTATGAAGTGCACTGAAGGTGTGCCTGTATCCGGCTATATAGAGAAGCCCCTGACTGCAGCCCGCAGACGGAGCCCACATGGAGGGGGCTGGCACTCAGTCCACATGGAGGGGGCCGGCACTCCGCCCACATGGAGGGGGCGGGTACTCATGCTGCGTTCGAGTATTCTCTGCGAACCGACTCGGATCTCGGATCTGACGCCACGCCCGTCCACATGGAGGGGGCGGCCACTCAGTTCACATTGAGGACTGGTCAAACAGCATTTCTGATCCTGTTTCTGACCTAAAATTACCTGAAATTAGAGTGTGCCCGCCCGAGCGAGTGATGCCTAAAACATGCAAGTAAGTGAGACTGTCAAAATGCTTAATATATTTGGTAATATTCATGCAATTATGTATTATGTCTTGTTAACTACTTAATCGTCTTTTACGTTTTAGTTACGCCTAGCATGTTCCCCCCAACATGCTAGGTCGATTTTCAGCATCATAAGGTTGAGTGATATAGTCATGTCATACACCGTTTGAAAGCTTAGGTTCTCAGGAATGTCAACCAATGTCAACCATTCGGTGGAATAAATATGTTTAGTGAATATAGATCAAATATATCCTAGTGTCTTAGGTCAAAATAGCCCCCCTCACCCTCCTCCTCCCTTGGTCCATTCTAACTTTATCGTCGTTGTGGATATCCTTTCTTATACAAAGCAGCCGAAAAATAGAAAACCGAAACGCTGCAATGTTTTTTTGTAGAAAACTGCTTTTATGTTTATACTGGTTTTCTTTGACTTTTAGAGACACGTCAGTGTAATTGTGGATGGCGAGAGCCCTGAAATACAGCTGGACAGCAGCGGTCTACATCACTGCCCCTTCTGCAGATACAAAGGGTCAAAATTTGATATCGACCATCACATTAAATGCCATGCCTCGGTTAAATACAGAGGTACATTTTCTTATTTTTGTATTATTATTATTTATATTATTATTGTTATTATATATTTGTATGTATGTAATGTATGCCGTTTACTCACCAAGGTCTGCAGAGGAGCTTTCAGGAAGCAGGAAGAGAAGACGGGAGGAAAAAAAGCTACAGGTACGTGTCATATACTGTAATGTGTGATGTTGTCTTAGAGCAATTGTGAAAGACTATAGTCTTACCACCCTCCCACCACTAATACATTTCAGGATAAAGATCTCTGCACAAAAAGGGCTAGAGTTGCTCCAACAGCATCCAGCTCTGAAGGATCAGGTCATGTATAGACTGTTAATCCAGGTGAATCCATGTAGGCCTACACATATTCAGAGTGTTTGTGAGATATGATTGATTCTATTAGGCTTCTACTTCCAAATTAAGTTGTACACATATCTCCATCAATATACAAGTTATAGCCTACTCCATGGCTGATCTATTGCGCATACTAGGGCCTACTTTTATTATTCCATTGTATTGGCCTACTAAACATTACAGACAACAATCTGTTTTATTTCCAGACAAAACTGAAGACCAGGAACTGGAACCTGGTATATAATATGTGTGTAATGTTGGAGGTTGTTTGTATAGCCAGATGAAATTGTCTGATGACTAGTTGAATAGTGTTTTTTATCACTGAAAACTCATCAGTAGTAGTAGCCTTTGTTTGCATACCATTTTGTGGTTTTGGGAGGGTAGGGTGACAAGTACAGACACAAATAATTTTTCTTTCTTCTTCAAGGAAGATGATGTTGACCTGAAGGACACAATTCAGGCAGCAGCATGGTGCCAGTTACAGTCCTTCAAGGACAGCGTTTCTCTCCCAGAGGTCATTGGGATGGAAGGTTGGGAGCAGATGGCAGCATCAACACAGCGCAAATCCCATGACGGCGGGGATGAGGAAGAAACGTGGAAACCATTCCAATTCTCATTCAGATTACATACTGACTATGAACTGTTCTGTGTGGAGAGGATGGACAGGAGAAACCTGAAGGTGTTTGCCTCTTTTGAGTCAACAACCTGCACAACTATGCCTACTGACTGTAAGCATTCATATGAGTGTAATATGTTATTATTATTATTATTATTATTATATCATGACTATGACCATGTGTATACGCGGCCCATATCTGATTGATACATAGTTTTTCCGTAGTGATTTCTGACGTTGGCTATGAGAGCGTGAAAAGGCATCAGGTTCCACGCGCACGTAAGATGATTTTATAGCAACGTATAATATATAGATCCCTCACACTCTCTATCATTATTATTATTATCGGCTATAAATATATGCACATAGAATAACCGCTAAATCGTATGTTTCTGTCGTGTAGCAGGTGCTGATATTCGGTTGAATAATCAAAGATCGATACTCGGTGATCGGACCAATGTGGGGGCCAGCAGTAGTTATGGTGAGTTATTAGTACACACGCTATTATCATACATGTATTACATCTATTTTATTGGGCATTTAATAATGAATAAAAAATAAAATAAAGACCAGCCAACCCTAACCCCTGTATACTTTTGTATTTTCTGTTTTTCAATGGTTTACGTATAGTACCTATCGTGGATGGTGTGAAACAGTGGACCCCTGGATCAAACCGTCTAACCAAGAAAAATAACAAAAGACCCAATCTAGGACCGGCTCTACCTCTACCCAGCTCTCCGCTAGCAGTGGTGCAACAGCAGATCCCGTATAAAAAGGGCCGCAAGGACACCGCACATAGTGTTTTAACTCCAGAGAATTTTAACTTGGTTCTCCATGCTGTCATAAACCCTGAAATCGCCCACCACGGGGGTGGATGGTCTGAGTCCAAACAGCCGTTGATTGAGACATCGGTTGTACCTGTGTCTGAGCCGCCTGCAGAGACCGTTACTGTACAGCCGGATGGAGGCATTCAGCATGGTAGGAAATTAAAGAAAAATGTATATGCTATAGATGGGGGGATGAACATGATGGGGTGTGATATTGATTATGTCGATTTCTTTTTTTCTATTACAAACAGTCCTTGGAGACCCCCAGGATGCACCACTACCAGAACTGACCGATGAGGATCTCGAGGGTCTTACTGACGTTCCGTTGTGGCCCTCAGCGCTGTTGGAACAGCTCGACTTCACTCCCGCTCATTGGATAGACCCTCCAGCTACTTCCGTAGTGGGTACCACCAGGGCAGAGCCTGTAAACCATCAGCCTGTAGCCCTCGCCTCTGGATCACGACCCACCCTCATCCAGGCCTCTATCCACAATCCACCAGGCACTGTGAGTCGTCCCACCGCCATCGGAGCAGTGGCTACGCTGCTACCCGACGGCTCAGCGGCTGCTGCTGAATACATTGCGGGTGGTCCATGTACCAACTGTTGTAAGGATTGTGTTGGTAAATTAACCTTGGTAACTACAGCAGTTGATGTAAACTCCTTAACCATTGGTCGTCAGTGTAAACTGGGTGCATTGTCTGTGAAACGTATTGACAGCAGATTTCAGACTATCGAAGAGCAAACGGATCAGTCACTCGAGACCATCGGGGAAATCAAGGACGAGCTAGTGCGTTACGGTCTGGCTATAGAATCAATACAGCAGCAGATTTTGGTTGTCGAGGCAGCAGTGCGTGTTAACACTCTGGCTTTGGATAGGGGGCTTCTGATATCTAATATGGCGCGGAAAATTTGGCTAATTGAAACTACGGCGCAGGATAACATCAGGGCCTACAAGGCCATGTCTGCCCGGATGACTATCATGAATGATGCTCTGGATATGCTTACGATGAATCGTTAGTATTTGATTTGTGGTTTTGGGGTGTTCTTTTTATTTGTTTTAAACTGAACGTAATAAAACTTTTATCTGACTAATTAACTTTTTTTTTTTTTTTATCTATTGGCATAAAAACTATAGCTGAACACAATGCATAAAGCTATTAGCCCCAGAAAAAAGAAATTCAAATCTGTAGACGGTAATCCCAAGAGACGGCGTAGAACTGATAGCGGGGGTAGCATTATGGATGTAGATCTTGAAGAGATGGCTATGAGGTATGATGCAACCGGCGATACGTCTGTCGGCCGTGTGGGGGGTGGGGGCATGTGTGCTGAAGGTGGTTTAGACATGCGGGAAATACGTGCTGACATAGCTAGAACTAGACGTGTGTTAATTGATGCTAATGTAGGGGGTAATAGAATGACGGCTGCACTAGACAGGGCTGCTATGATAAATGTTTCGAACGATCCATGTGCAGATGGTGGGGAGGTGTGTGTGGGGGGTGGGGGCATGAGTGCTGAAGGTGGTTTAGACATGCAGGACATACGTGCTGACATAGCAAGAACTAGATGTGTGTTAATTGATGGTGATGTAAGGGGGAATAGAATGACGGATGCACTAGACAGGGCTGCTATGATAAATGTTTCGAACGATCCGTGTGCAGATGGAGGGGAGGTGTGTGTGGGGTTAGATGTCCCCGGGGATTTAGACACACGGGATGTGTTGTATGCGGCGGCGTACACCAGAGATGTACTTAACACTGTCGATGGGTGGCTGGCTAGTGCACAAGAGAGGCTAGACATAGCCGCTCAGATAGACATAACATCGTCGATAGATGTATCGCAGGTGTCGCAACGTGACGAAGGGGATGGTGAGGGTTTTCAGGAACCCCTGGCTGCTGCAGGGGGTAGGACTGGTGACTCTATAGAGTCGAATATACAGGACGGTGGCGGTGGTGGTGGTTGTGACGGTGGCGGTGTTGTTGACGTTGATGGTGACAATGCCGGTGCTGATGTTGTTGGCTGTGGTGATGATGATGATGGTGGTGATGATGGTACACCTGCGCCTATGGCGGCGGGTGATGATGATGACGAGTTGCATACTAGATTATTTCCCCGCTTTAACGGTTTTGAGGTTAGACAGACCATTGATCTGAGAAGTATATCCCTTGAAAATGTACAAGAGGTCCCTGATTTGATCAGGGAGAGGCTGTCGGGGGTTATAACAAACTGTTCACAAAGTACAGCCGACGGTAGTGTCTTAAACGTTGTTTTGAGAGGGCCTTCATTGGCAGCTGATGTGCAGGCTGTGCTCGTGGCAGGTGATGATTACAATGCGGATTTGTTTATGGATCATATTAGCCAAGTCATACAGAGTAATGACACAGGTCTGACGGATGATGTGTTAGAGCTGGTGGTCACAGGGGTCCATAACAAACGGGGTGGTGGGCGTTTGAAGTTAAAAACAATTCCCTATGATGAGATCATAAACAAGAAGAAATTAAATCTCTACACACCTAGTAACACACATAACAATTTGTGTTTCTCACTATGCATGATACATTTTCTGCAGGAGGGGGTAACCGGCGGCAGTACAGTGCCCGACGAGACTAATTTGGAGGCGGCTCGCAAATTACATAGGGAGCTGGGGTACGGTCCAGATCACTCTGTGGGTTTCTCGGATGTTTTCAAATTTGAGAGACATCTAGATGTTAAAATCTTGATATTTCATCATAATGATGCATTCAAGAAGCTGGAGATGTTCCAGACGCATATGGGCCAACATCCTAAAACAATATGGTTGTACCTGCATGATAACCATTATCATTGTATAGTGAACCGCACGGCTTTCTTTGGTACGCGATATGTGTGTGAATATTGCTACAAGGCCCACGAGGCCATTCTATTCCACAAATGCCCGATCCATTGCAATGTGTGTCTGACAGTGTGCGATAGCCTGGGAGGTCGTACTCTAAAGTGCACGGGCTGTAGTTGTATATGCCGCTCGCAGGTCTGCTACGCCATACATAAGCAACATTCTGCCGTACATAAAATGATACCATGTGAAAAGATCAAATACTGTAATCAGTGTTGTAGACAGTATATCATACCGTAGAAGAAAAAGAAGAGGGGGGAGGAGGAGGGGGAGGAGGAGGAGGAGGAGGAGGAGGAGGGGGAGGAGGAGGGGGAGGAGGAGGAGGAGGAGGAGAAGGCCTATAAGGGGCATGTATGCAGCGTGTCAAAGTGTCATCACTGCGGTGAACCGATACTCAGCGACACTGTGCATGAATGTTTTATTCAGCCGTACGACCGCCTTAAGAAACGCAAGCGCAAGGGTCGACGCAAAGGTCGGGGGAACCGTTATACGACGGCTGCACCTGTAGATGATGATGATGCTGATAATAGCCGTTTATCTGATGATTACATATTTTATGATTTCGAAACGCGCGTGCATGAGGGTCGACACGAAGCAAACTTTGTGGCTGCTAAGACTTCTGAAGGCGAGGAATGGTATGCTAGCGGTACAGATTGCGTGGGAGAGTTTGTGAGACGCTACAGAACAGGGGCTTATAGGTTGTTTACATTCATTGCACACAACGCATCGGGCTTCGACAGCTATCTCGTTCTGGAATACATGACCAAGCAGGGTATTATACCCTTTATAGTCATGAAGGGTAGCAGAGTCGTTATGATGCGCGATGATGCCTACAGCCAGAGATTGGTCGACTCATTTAGCTTTTTGCCCATGCGGTTGGCTAAAGCACCGGAGGCGTTGGATTTTGAAGATATGGCGAAAGGTCATTTTCCTCATAAATTTAACACACGGGCCAACGAGTCTTATGTTGGTGCATACCCTGAGATCTCATATTATGGTTATGATTCCATGACTAGCGATCAAAAGACAGATTTCGCTATATGGTACAGATCTGTAAGGGACAAAAAATTTGACATTCAGAAACAGCTGCGCCGCTACTGTGTCAACGATGTGAGGATCCTGCGCACGGCGTGTGGGATCTACAGGGAAAATGTCATAGAGTGTGCAACTATAGACCCCTTTGCATATGCCACTCTGGCTTCGGCGTGCATGGCCACCTTCAAAAAGTCGTTCTTGAAAAAAAACATCTTGGCATTGACCTACGAGGGGGTCTATCGGAAAAAGCAAAAGTCGTTCTCATGTGCATCCATCCAGTGGCTTGAATATCTATCCCACTCCAATAACCTGGAGATTCAGCACGCTCTCAAGCACGGGGAGGCTGAATATGGTCCATTCTTCCTAGATGGATATGCACCTGCTATAAACACAGCCTATGAATTTGCAGGATGCTTTTATCATGGGTGTGAACGGTGCTACAACGCTGGTCATAAGAATCCTGTCGTCAAAAAGACCTATGGTGAATTATGGTTGCAGTTTCACCTCAAAGTCACGGCCCTCAAAAGAGATCATGGTTTAAGAGTTGTAGTCATGTGGGAGTGTGAGTGGCACAGACTGAAAAAGACAGATGCTGCAGTGCAGGCATTCTTGGCTACTCTGAAGATACAACCCAGGATTGATCCTCGCGACTCTCTCTATGGGGGTCGCACCAATGCCATCAAAATGTACCACAAGGCCGAGCCCGGTGAAAAAATACGCTACTATGACTTTACCTCTCTCTACCCCACAGTACAGGCCCGCTGTCCATATCCTATAGGACACCCCAAGATCATTTTCAGGAATTTTGGTCCTTTGGATGGGTATTTCGGCATCGTCAAATGCACTGTGTTGCCCCCCAGAGGTCTTTACCATCCTGTGCTCCCTTACAGGTGTCATGGGAAGCTGATGTTTCCCCTCTGTGGTACATGCGCCACTGAGCTCAATCAGACAGACGCATGTCTTCACGGCGATGATGAAAGGGCTCTGACAGGTACATGGGTGACTTTAGAGGTAGAAAAGGCCGTAGAAAAGAGGTACGTGATAATACAGATGCATGAAGTATGGCACTACCCCAAGTGGTCAAAGTCTCTGTTTAAAGGGTATGTCAAAACGTTTCTCAAGCGTAAACAGGAGGCTTCAGGATACCCCAGCACAGTGGATACTGTGGAGAAACAGCAGGCGTATGTGCAAAACTATCTGGTTAAGGAAGGCATACAGCTGGATCACGACAACATGAGCGTTAACAAAGCCATGCGTAATTGCAACAAGTTGATTCTCAACAGCCTGTGGGGTCGTTTTTCGCTACGCCCAGACCTACCCACTTGTGAGCTAATTGCTGCACCTGAAAGGTTCACCCAGCTCATGTTCAGCGACAGCTATCACATTAGCCACTTTTGTTTTGTTTCTGATGAGGTGGCCCTTGTACAATGGAAACACAAAGATGCCCGTCTCGAAAGGGCTCGGGATGTTAACGTGATTGTGGGGGCTGTGACTACGGCCCATGCCAGGCTCATGCTCTATGACCTTCTAGACAAATTACAGGAGCGTATCCTCTATTGTGACACAGACAGCATCATTTTTGTTTCTAAGGAGGGTGATTGGGTACCCCCTTTAGGTCCTTATCTGGGCGACTTGACCGACGAGATAAATGATGGCGATCGGTATGGTACCGAGCAGGAGGATTACATTAGCGAATATGTCTCAACAGGTCCTAAAAGCTATGCCTACCACACACGTCAGCACAAGTCTGTAGTCAAATGCAAAGGGGTGACTTTAAATGCAGCAAATGCTAAAGTGGTCACCCAGCAGACACTGAAATGTCTAATAGATGATTTTGTCAACAATCGACCGCAAACCCGCGACATCACCACCACGGTAGATACCATTCAAAGGAATAAGAATAAGCTTCTGCTTAAAAACGCTACTGTGGTTAAACGACTTAGGGTGGTTTACAACAAACGCAGGGTTTTTCCCGACTACGCCACGCTTCCTTACGGCTATTAACCATTTTGTTTTATAGTGGCCAAATGATCCCTGTTTTTCTTCTTCTTCTTCCACATATATATATTTTTTTTTATATCTTTTTTATTATTCATTTTGTATTTTGATGTGGTATGCATATTGTGTTAAGAAAATCAATTCATACTATACTATAATCATGTTATCAACTATTTTGTATTGATTTATTGTTTTCAAATTGATCCATGTGTTCTTCTCCTTTTAATCTTTTTATTTGAATCATTCTGTATTTTAGGGGGTATATATACAGGATTCACATGTTAAAATGTATATGTATCATAATGTATCTGTATATACTTTTATATGCGTCATGCATTAATGATGAATGACTGTGTTAATAATCATGCATGTGTTAATAAAGAATGTTAACCGTCACATGTTTCACGGTTCTATGGTCACAAGGCAGCCGTCCGTCAGAGGGGATGCACACAGACCGCAGAGATGGCTGTTGCACACGCTACGTTTGATCCTAGGCTACAGCACCCGTTCAGCATGGTAGTATCGGGACCGTCAAACAGCGGCAAAACCTACTTTGTCAAAACAGTCATTGAAAATATGGATCGGTTATTCTCAGAAAAGATTGAAAATATAGTATATATTTATTCCTGCTGGCAGCCCATATACGATGATCTGCTTAAAATAAGGAACATTCACTTTATAGAAGGGATCCCCAAATCTCTATGCGATGATACAGTCTTACCAGTCCATACTAGAAATCTGCTCATTATTGACGACTTGATGAACGACGCATGCAATAATTTAGAGGTTCAGTACGTTTTTACCAAATATGTACACCATCGTAATCCCAGTTGTATGTATCTGGTCCAGAATTTATTCATGCAGGGTAAAACCAGCCGTACAATTAGTCTAAATACCAATTACATGGTTTTGTTTAAGAACCCACGTGACAAATATCAGATTATGCTGATAGCCAAACAGATGTTTCCGTGTAAGACAAAATATTTTCTAGAAGCCTTTAACGATGCTACCGACATGCCTTATGGGTATCTGCTTGTAGACTTTAAAGCCATGACCCCAGACAACATGAGACTTAGAACAGATATATTGTCGGACCGGCATGTTGTATACACTCAGAGAGCAAAGTGATATCCCCAAAAGACCATGTCCTCACGTATAAGCAGAAATCGTGAACGTCTTAAGCAACTATATAAAGCACCTCCAGCACAGCGTAAAGCTATCCTCAGGACAGCCAACACCGACTTTATCAACTCACTGTGTGAAATAGCCTTGAACATTTGGCAAAACAAGACAAAATACCACTAACCCCCCGTCAGCATACGAAATTGCGTAGACGAAAGAAGGACCTCAGAATACTCGCCAATAAAAATGTGCTAATATCTAGAAAGAAAAGACTAATTAATCAGACTGGTGGATTTCTTCTACCCCTGCTGTCTGTGACCGTACCGTTGTTTACAAGCCTGTTCTCAAGAGGTGGGTGATTATAATGGATCATACGCACAAGATGTATCTAGTTCCTCAACATCAAGTCGATGCCTTAAAGCATACCCTACCCAGGGATTCTGTTAGACAGACTGCTGAAAATGAGCTGGATAAGGCCATTGCGATGGTGTTGAACACTCCCAATACAGACCTATATGAAAAGCTGCCAGGTACGGAGCGGTCCTGCAGCGTTATCTATCCATGGTGAAACAAGGACAGCGTGAGCTGTCGAGAATTAACTCTGTCACTTGCGGATGGGGGCCCAGTTCATACACCTGTGGCGGCACAGCATGGTGTTGATGACGATGATGGCATCGGCGATCAAATTTATAAGGATATAATGAAACATATACCCGTCAGAAGCAAGAGCAACACCAGACATATCCTGGACTCTTTAAAGAAATCAAAAAATGTCTCATGGACGGACAAGGGGGAGCTCGTTTTACAAGGCGAAACTATTAAGGGCTCCCATATGTTTGATCTGTTAAAGAATGTTACCGCCCCATACCATGTTGTCGAATCTGTCAGACCACAGGGATGGAAAGTATTTCTGAAATTTTTAGCCAGTAATAATATACCGCTATCGGCTATCCCTAATAAACAGCTCAGACAAACTGTAGACATGTATAAGTATACGCCCTAAACTAAGGATGACTATGCGACGGCAGCTATGCCTGTCTCATCTGGTAAAAGGAGGAAACGTAATCAGACATTGCCGTCTATTACCTCCCCTGGAATGCCTATGGTCGAGTGGATACCATTTTGATTTTCTTATGTATCTTTATGTATATGTTATAGCCGTAAAAATAAAAGAAAAACAGTACGACTGGAAATGTAATCAAATCATTGTTTTATTTTTTATTATCATACCAAACACAACACATGTTACATGTTACATCCGCATATGCATGACTGCACACATGACATATCATGTTCATTACAGACACTAGGTTGTACACGGCCCACAAAGTCATAAACCTTTTCATCATTACGGGGTAGATTATCTCCGTATTTTTTAAAAACTTTTGATAGAATACACCTTTTTGCATATTAAACAAGAAAAAAACACAATGTTGCCCACATGCGGTACTTGATGGATCTTGGACCTGTTGTGTAGAATGAACTACATCTATACAGTGCTGATCGAGAAAACGCTGTATGGTCTCAGGAAACTCAGAGTATGAGGGAGGGTTGCCGTAGGAGTCGAAAAAGTATCCCTGGCTCTCAGCCGTAATATATATAGCTAGCCAATGGGCCCCGGCCATGTGTGAAGGTTCGGTGTTGATCACCAGCATTGCAGGCCTCTGACGAATTTCCCGGGGTAGATGATTACACGGCAACGCACCAAGAAAATAAGCCTTGTGTGCCATTTTCTGACACACTGCTGTCAGCTCTATAGTATTCATATCGCAACGTCTTTTCAGTAATAGTCCAACAACACCTGCCGTCTATTTGATATCTCTATAACAGAATCATAAACTGCATAACATATCAAATTGACCGTTGTAGCCAGCGCTGCTCTGAATCGTGCTTCTAGCCTCACATTCCCTGTTCGGACTAGCGATACATGTTGTCCACAACCCTCGTCCGCCTCAAGGTTGAAACAAAATAATGCATACCCATCTCCGAATTCCTTATGATTAATAGCTATTTCTCTATCTTTGAGCTGACGACCTGTAGCCTGAATGAGTTGAAAATATTCTCTGGTATAGAGGCCATTTCTAAAGTCAGGCTGAAAGGGTTTAGCAGGATAGGCCTGACCGTCGCAGTATAGGGATAAAAACTCAATGCCGAAATGCTGGAAACTGAAAGGATTCCTAGCATAACTCCCTGTGAATGCTTCGTTATTCACAAAACCTATAATAACCATCTTGGGTATTTGTCCTAGAAATAGATTATCCTGGGTGCATATTCTGCTGCCAGCAGCGATGGATACATTCTTTAGACACACCCTATCAACGGGGTATTTGACGTTAGCTTGGTTTAATGCCCTGGCATGGGCCAGCTTGATGCCTGGTGCTATCGCTACCTTTTTAATGAAAACATTTGCAGACACTATAGATACACGGTATTCCACAGCACCATCGGACATCAGACAGAAATTATTTTTTGCTCTAATGAATCTCATGCGTAGATCAACTCCGTTAATCAACAGTTTCTCCTGAAAAAACATATCGACGTGTATAGGGGATATCAGTTCGACGATACGACTTCGACCCGTATATTCGCTCCTAGTCGTTAAGCCTAGATTGAGGCCTCCAGGAAGAATATCGTCCATATGACCGTGAGTGTCTTTCTGGAATAGACCACATCCAAATTGGGTGTCTAATGTCCCGTTTCCATAGTTTAGCAAGCATTCTATAATGCCTCTGTACGGATAGGTGTTTGACGACTGGGTGATAAGCCTATCACCCAGAGTAATATCTACTTGGGAGAATAACGTGCATCCTGGATAGTTAATCAGTCCCACGGGTGCCGCCGGAGTCTGTTCCATCAGGATTAGTAATCTTGATCCTCAGGTGTAAATATGTATTGTTTAGGTCTATATAGTCTTCGCTACTGGCCGATACAAAGAACTCTATGGGGCTACCATCTGTTAGCGCCGATAGCGGGGGTATTTCAATATATGTACTTTTTTCTATCGAAGTCTGCGTCATCGGCAGGGAGAAGAGATCCAGTTCGCTCTTAATACATTCGTCTGACATGTTATGTAGCAACGCCATTGTTATTCAGCCCCCTGCTATACTAGATGAATATATCGTTAGCCGCCCCTCTAAAACGACGGTTTGACACCTTCCTGATCCTTTTAGGTTTTGCTCTCTTTTTGATGGGTGCCGATCTTTTATTCTGTTTATGACGTCGTGCCGGTGCACGGGTACGCCCAGCCCCTATAGGAGGATACTTTGTTGCTCTTCTGGCATATACCCTCATGCCTGACCCCTGCTGTTTGGGCGTAGATGCAGCATGGGCTATGTTGGTCATAACGTCACCTATAATATGTTTAGCAGCAGTCTTCAGATGCGGAATAGCCGGAATAGCCATTCTAAAGAGGCTGCGGAACATCCCTCCGATGCCGGCTCCATATTGTGTGCTGCTACCCTCATAGCCAGGTAGCCCACTCCCTGCTTGGTTTAAATAATACTGAACATATTTGTTCTCGTCGTAAGGCGGTCTGTACCCCCTCATCCCTAGATAGAGCTATGAATTCTACTGTTTTACAGGTCTAAAATGCAGCTTGAGTATCACTTTACCATATGTGAATTTTATATTTGTATTCTGGTCAGACTTTAGATCGATTTCAATATCTCCAAGAGGGTCTCGGGCTACGTGTACGTAATGCGGCTTGTCGAACATGTGAATGCAGTGTCTCCTGCTGGTGTCGGTTATATTAATACTCCTTAGCAGGGGGACATAGCTATCTCCGACCAACTGATGGTCGACAATGTCGCTATATATGAACATGTTGTAACACCCCCCGTGAATATCGGTGGGATGGGGGGCGTATGTTGCATACGATTTATGGGCTGGTAGCTTGACCCCTGAATCGAAACCCAGCATAGCAGCCAGTTTTCCTCTAAAGACGATAGCTAGGTGTTCGTCTCCTTCTACATAAATGCGGTTTCTAATACCTTCATGATGTAGTATAACTCTACCGCCAGTATCATATTTGGCCCAAGTCTTGTTGATTTGTAGTAATAACGATCCGATACTCTCATAAAGCCCACCAACTAATAGACATGATGTCCTATGACCCGTTTTACCATCGTGAACGGTCATCGTAGCGTCCTCGGTAGGAAAACTATTCCAGCTGCATGGGTACTGAGCTTCAATTAGGCCTACTTCATAGGGCTGCTTGGTGTGTATAGATTTTGCTAATTTAGTTCTAAAATTCCATATCTTATTTTGTGGGTAGATCCCTGCCGATGCATTACTCGCCAGAGTCACATAGAAACCCCCAGACACCTCCTTATCCATAGTACACTCTGGATATACTGGGTTGTATGTCTCTTACGCGTCGACTAGTGTCTTTTCAGCTACCCATGAATTGAAGGCATCCGGCCATCCCAGCCATTTGACATATAATAGATTCTTAGACCCCGCCCTTTTTCTATCTATAATCTTTTCTATTTTATACACTTTGTTTTTAGACACTATAACTTTTTGCAGCTCTTTCTCGTAAAATGTTCCATGGACAGGGGCACCTGCATAGTCTTGCAGCTTATAGACTGGAGGACACCTTGCTATGCGCTGCGATATTACAAAATATTCATCTGTAAATGTCTGCTCATACCCCTTTCGAAATGTAGCTCTGGCTTTTGAAATTCTAACCGTGTCACCAACATCATATCTAAACACCACCATCGGCTCTTGAGTGGTTTTGTATAGCATATTAAACAGTTTTCTCATTATTTTTATCAACACTGACCGGGGTCATTTTTATCGATCTATGGTATGAATGGTTATAAGCAGTGGCGGCTGGTGCTAAAAAAATCTGGGGGGGCGCACTGGCGGGCGGGGATTACAACACAACAAACTACTTGAACATAAATTTTGCTCTCCTCTCCTTCAGGCCAGCAAATTTTTCAATGACTTTCTGATTGAAATCTGTCATTTCACAAACAAGTCTCTTTTCCATGGAGAGCATGGCCAGTGCATTCAGCCTCTCTCGGGTCATGGTGTTTCAATGCTAACTCGGCCAAAAAACTGTAGCTTCATGCTGTTGTCAAGGTGGCTACGGCTACTTTCATGCCGTTTGCATTTTTCAGAGAGATGTTTCAGGTCTCTGACCCCAGTTGTTCTCCACAGAGCTTCAGTGCCACTGCCAACACTTTGAAAAAGCAAGCATGGAAAGCAATAGAGAGCATTGCTAACTCCACATCCAGCTAGCCAACTGTGTTTGGTGTAACACAAACGGGAGAAGCCTCTAGTGTAACTCCTTCCCCTGTCACTTGCTTGCTGCTGGATTTGTATATCAGGCTGCTCCGGTCCAAGCTCCTTTATTCTTTTTTTTCCCTCCACCGAACGCCTCGAGGAAGGATTACTGCGTAACGAAACAACCGAATTTTCGTTTGCTGTCGCCATGTCTCCTCCTGTCTTCTCGTTGTTGTTTTTTTCTGTCTGCTCCGTGTGCGCGTGGGCGTGTCTGTCGCTCTTTGAGTGACAGGCACGGCTCCGTTGCCAGGGGAGTGACTTTGACTGACATTTTTCATTCAATCAGACTGGATGAAAAATGAGCCCAAGCACGCTGATTGGCCAGGGGCGCAGAGAGCTGCGCCCGGAGGAGAATCTTGAAGTGACCAATTAGAGACCAGCATGAAGTCACATGGAAGCCAAAAGTTTAAGAGGCCACATACACACTCATTTGGCCGGCGCCCCTCGCTATTGAAATGCATGAAACAACCCAGAATAAACCCAATATTGAATGGAAAGGCATAAAAATTTAAAAGTAAAACCCATTGTATGAGTGAACACTGAACAGACGTGGTAATTACTTTTTATTATGTAATTTATGCTTACTGTGTCTATACTTTTTTCCTGAAATTTTGATGGGGGCGGCGCCCTAGCGCCCCCTATTGACCGGCCGCCACTGGTTATAAGCATGGACCATATCCTGTAGTTTATCCACATATCGTTTGGAGTTGGCAGCTGTTAAATATCTCCACATGCGGGTTTTCAGAGTCCTGTTGAAGCGCTCCACTATGCTGGCCTTGGTCTCGTTAGATGTAGAGAAATGTTTGACGTTGTGCCGCTCCATCAAACGCTGAAAGATCTTGTTATAAAATTTACCAGCGTCAGTCTGCAATTTATCGGGGATACGCCCTTCGCTGAGAATATCACCAAAAGCTTTAGCGACGTCGATAGCCCTCTTGGACGGTAATGGACGAACCCATGCATGTTTTGAGAATACATCGATGCACGTCAACAGAAAATGCACACCATCATTTTCGGGTGCGTACTCTGACATATCCACTAAATCAGCCTGGAACTGTCTATCTACCCCACTAACCAATGCTCTATTTCGGCGGAAATGTATCGGTGCAGGTACATGCAGAGTGTAGGGATCCTGTTTCAGCAGCCATTTCTTGATATATTTTAGAGGAGGTACTACACCCTCACTATGCGCTAGGGCTGTTCGTAGCTTATTGATACCTCCGTAACCCCCTGGTCCGGCGGGGTCATAATAAGTCTTATGCATCAGTTTATCCATGTCGTATGACTGCAACAAAAAACGAATACTGAAACACTGATCAGAGTTATCCATCCTTTTATTTAAAATGTCTGGCCACGCGATACAATGCGCAGATAAAGTTTACAGGCAGTTTTATTTTTCTGCACCATTTTACAAGACATCATGCGAGCAGTTCTAATACCCTCTGCGTTTGAGGGATTATTCAACTTCAAGACATCCGATACAAAAGCACATATACACATGACATGTCCGACGGTAAAACAGTCCCCATCGGGGAAATGGGTAAATATTTCAGCTAACATTTGATCAGTAGGGTTATCATACAAGAATTTCATGACCAAATCATTCCAACCCTTATACATACATTTGATGTAAGCATTATGATGGACAAACGTATCATTTTCTATGGCAGCATACATCAAAACGGCTAGTCTATCTGATACATACTTGCTATCCGCATCATATGCATAAGAAAACAACACCCCCATTATAAACGACGCTTGACACCAGGCCTTGTATTACCGAATGACAATGTTGTACGCCACATTCGTGTGGCTTCATATATCAAATACAGATGTGTATCGGACACACCTTCGCTGGTTATTTCGTCCAGTTTTTCGGTATCATAGGTGTCGCCCAATAAATCACATAGAAAACAATCGACCACACCATTGATTATTCCTGGGGACACAGTCAACCCTATAGTCTTCTTTAAAACAGTTTCTAGAAGTAGCAGGAATGGGGGTCTATCCAATACATCACGTATGGTATCGTAATGGGATTCGTAGTGATGATGTGTCGATCCATGCAGGCAGTAATGGCGTCGTTGACTTGGGCATTCACTTTGGCACCCCCAGCAGTCCGCTTGCTTCTGATGTTTGATGATGGCTACCACGCAGATACCAGTGGTAAATCGCAGAACACCCAGCACCGCAGGGTTTAACCGGATCTGTGTTGATACAGGCCATCCGTCATCTCTCATAGCAGTGTCCACCTCCAGCTCACTGTCCTCTCCGATGTGTAGGAAGGACAGCTTCAATCCGGCCAGATAGACAGCATACTCCTGAAGCCAGTGGTGTACGGGTTGTACAGCCTTTAAATCACCAGCCTCCATAGCCACGCCCCCACTTTGTACATGTTCATCATTGTCCTGTGCTGCATAGCGTATCAGAATATACCATTAGAATATGAACAAAAACAAAACACACAACGAGCATATTATACACAACCTATCAAAAACACACTTAGTAATACTAGCATGTAGCCCACTTTCTTATACCTCCAAGACATTTTCTAATGCTAATGTGGCCTGTGGGATTAGGTCTTCTCTCTCTGTCTCGTGCTGATGTTCCCTGCTACACGTTCTCTTTCCCCGTACCGCTGACGTCACCTAATAGGGGTGGGACAGGTGGGCGGTTGCGATCAGGCAGGTGTAAATGCACCCGGGGTCCTCATGCCGGTCAGGCACCCGGGGTCCTCATGCCGGTAAGGCACACGGGGTCCTCATGCCGGTAGCAGCAGTGTCTAGAGGTGTGGGTCGCAGCGCAAGGTATGTCTTAACTACCTCATTGGGGAATTAGGATAGTTACTTGGCCAGTGCACTACGGGGGATTTAGTTGTGTTTCCGTTGGGCTAGTGGTCGTTGAGTGCTCGCCGACGGTGACACTGTCTGTGCGAGTGACGAGCCTGGGTCTGCGTTCAGCGATCCCGATGGGAGAAGGAACAAGGTATGTTTTGGCTGTGCTGTATTGAATAGGCGTTTTATTAATCCGGTTGTGGCGTGGTAAATAGTTAGCCTATGAACCGAATATGTATGGATCATGCAACTGGGTCTCTCGTTTCCTTTTTGTTTATAGACGCTACCGGCAATCCGAGTGTCGGCTGCTGTTCTTGTGATTGGACGACGCTGAAGTTGGCATCCGAATCGCAGCATCCGATTCAGCAGCTGGTCCACTTTAAATCGGTCCTGATTGAAAACCACCACACCTAGACTCTTCAAATCTGGACTAAATTATCAGAGTGAGGCTATACATTATAATAAACATAGTTACAGATTTGTGAAACCTTTTTTCTATTTGTGAAAATGCAATACAGGTTCATTTTAATGCTTTTTAGGGGTCCAGACTGCATTAGAACGGGTCCTGATTGAAAACCACTACACCTAGACTCTTCAAATCTGGACTAAATTATCACAGTGAGGCTATACATTATGTAAAACATAGTTTCAGATTTGTGAAACCTTTACCCTATTTGTGAAAATGCAATAAAGGCACATTGTAATGCTTTTTAGGGGTCCAGACCGCATTAGAACTGATCCTGATTAAAAACCACTACACCTAGACTCTTCAGATCTGGACTAAATTATCACAGTGAGGCTATACATTATGTAAAACATAGTTTCAGATTTGTGAAACCTTTAACCTATTTGTGAAAATGCAATGCGGTCTAGACCCCTAAAAAGCATTAAAATAAGCCTGTATTGCATTTTCACAAATAGGGTAAAGGTTTGACAAATCTGAAACTATGTTTTACATAATGTATAGCCTCACTGTGATAATGTAGTCCAAATTTGAAGAGTCTAGGTGTAGTGGTTTTCAATCAGGACCAATTAGAAAATTCTAAGTGGTTTTCAAGCCGAATCGGATGCTGCGAATCGGATGCCAACTTCAGCGTCGTTGTGATTGGGGTGAATGAGATACGTGTGCAGGTGCTGCTTCTAGGACGCGTTTTGTATTTCTGTTCGTTTGGTTGTTTGCTTCATGTGTTCTTTTTTGTTTCTTTCTTTCCCCCTAGTCGGTGGACTTTGAGATTTGTGCTGGTAGACTAATTGTGACCACCGGCTAGCGGGGCCCCCCCCCCCCCTTGTTTTTGTTTTATGTACTAATAGGCGTCCTATTGTATTGACGACCTACAGCGACTAACTTTTAATTAAATGAGAATAAAGAATATATTTTTATACCTGTAAGTCAAGCCTGTGCGTGCGTTTCTAGAGTAAAATAGAGTGCCCCTGCTCTTGTCCTAGGGGTGGCGTTGTCCGCATTACTCAGTCTTAGCCCCGCCACACTAACATACCCCTAAACATACTCAAACACACCATATACCCCCTCATCATTACCAGTCGGCTCAAACAGGCGCATTCTGTATTCATCAGATGTGCGCCCTGGCTCTTCATTCGTCTTAACCAATGAATCAATCTCTGCAAAAATTCCACGTAGCGATGACAAATCAGCCCACTGTATGAAAAAGACATTATCAAAATAATCAGCAGCTTTTAAACCACTGTTGCGTAGAGGGGAGCTACCGATGCAATGCATATCATAGCACTGTGGTATCTCATCTGTATCAACACTGCGGCTGAAAAAATGAACTCCTGGGGTCTCTTCGTATGATGGTTTGCATCCATGCGATGAATCCTCGATTCATGCATAAAAGTCCAATGGAATACATGGGTTCCTACATGCCAAGTGCCCCTGACACCGTCTAGCATGGGGCATAAAATCTCAAAGAAAAAATTCCACTCATGAACGTTCAACTGCCACTATGTAGCACAATCTTCCTCCTCATCCTCATCCTCATCCTCATCCGCTTATCCGGGGTCGGGTCGCGGGGGGAGCAGCTCAAGCAGGGGGCCCCAGACTTCCCTTTCCCGGGCCACATTGACCAGCTCTGACGGGGGGATCCCGAGGCGTTCCCAGGCCAGTGTTGAGATATAATCTCTCCACCTAGTCCTGGTTCTTCCCCGAGGTCTCCTCCCCACTGGACGTGTCTGAAACACCTCCCAAGGAAGGCGCCCAGTGGGCATCCTTACCAGATGCCCGAAACACCTCAACTGACTCCTTTCTAAGTAAAGGAGCAGCTGCTCTAATCCTAGTTCCTCACGGATGGCTGAGCTTCTCACCCTATCCCTAAGGGAGACGCCAGCCACCCTTCTGAGAAAACTCATCTCGGCCGCTTGTACCCGCGATCTCGTCCTTTCGGTCATCACCCAGCCCTCATGACCATAGGTGAGGATAGGAACGAAGATCGACCGGTAGATCGAGAGCTTTGCCTTGCGGCTCAGCTCTCTTTTCGTTACAACGGTGCGGTAAAGCGAACGCAATACCGCCCCCGCTGCTCCGATTCTCTGGCCAATCTCACGCTCCATAGTACCCTCACTCGCGAACAAGACCCCGAGGTACTTGAACTCCTTCACATGGGCTAAGGACTCATTTCCTACCCGGAGCAACATTTTCTAATGCTACCCGGCACAATCTTTAACTTTCAAAATGATCCATCCATCGACCCTTGATATTACGTACTCCAAGCCGTATTCGCCAACGTGTGTGAATGAATCCCCAGCAGTCCGGTCTCTCAAGTCTGAAACAGGCCTCGTCTTTTTGAGCGGAGCATTTAGCAGTGCCGCATCACCACACCTATTGACATAGTTAGACACAGGTGTACTAAAGCCGGACATACCCTCAGACAACTGGCTTTCACCGTCCACAATGCTCGATGCAGAGTAGTCCTTGGCGGGTGAAGACAGTGGCGACAGGGTGCGAGGGTCCCTATACATCCAGTTAGCGCTGTTTGATCCTTGGGTATCTTCTGATGAGCAGTCCATGTTGAACGAAAAGAACACTGACGACAATCTTTTGAATGCTATGACCCTACAGCAGTCGTCTCACCCCTTTTTAAACTATTTGAGGTACACACCCACAATACAAGCTCACAAGCCCCCTAAGTGCACACCCAATGCCCTTACAGATCCCAGCACCCTGCGACCCCTACAGGCGCAACGCAGACGTTATACATGACATAACAACACCAACCGGAAGTGCTGTCATAAACACCCCCCCCCTCCCCCCAACCGGAAGTTGCTATTTTCATAAACATACCCAGGGGGTGTCTATTATATACTACTAAGCATCTTCAACAGATGGGATTAATTTGAATCTCTCCCAATTTATATTTAGTATATCCTGAGTGAAGTGTTCAGGGTTAATTTTATAAAATTGTCTTACTGTAACTGCCTACATGTCAGTTTAATTAATTCTCATTTATTTATTTTTTTAGTTCCTACCTGCCTTTCAGTTTGAGGGGGCATTGTTTTGTATTTGTTTCCACACGGCACAACTTAGCGACACACCACCTGGCAGAGCATGGCAAGGGAGAAACAACACGGTCGGTTGTCTCCACACTCGGTAAAGTTGATTTAAGATAAAGAGTTAAGACATTACATGTAAACAAAGAAGACGAAGACAGAAGAAAATACAAGATTCAGCCCTTTTGGTAGTGTGCAGCCTACGAGGTGTGTTTTTTATTGGTGTGTATGTGTAATAACATTAAGCTGCAAGTTCTGAATTAGCATGTATTTACCGGACTATTTGTTAACTTTCACTTTCTCTAGTTCTCACGGGTCGGTCGGTGACTGTGAATAAACCCTGTTCTTAAACGAGCTCGACTCTCATGCTTTACTACCGGGAGGAGCTACAGTGAGAACTCGACTGCTTCGCGTGAGTAGCCGAGAAAAACGCAGCTGGAGCACGGTGATCCACGGTCGGGATGAAGCCTCTCCACGTGGCGGGTGCGCCGTTTATTGCCGTCCTCACAGCAACCAAGGAAGCAGCCAGGAGGCTTAAGGTGCTATCGTGTGGATTTGTGTGAATAAGAGACTTTGAGTGCTTTTCACAAGAGACTGAAACGTTTTTGCATTTTCAAGTTGTACTTACCTTTCACTGTTGAAGTCTGTTGACATTCATTGATGCAAATCGCGCCGATATTGAGATTGTGTTTATCGATAATTACACTGTAAAAATTGTGTCAAACCAAGTAGTGTTAATGATAGTTACACTGTAAAAAATTCTGTCAAACAAGTAATGGTAATATTAAGGTAACAGCACCACAGTAATTTAAAGGTGCATTGCAAGTGTTTATTACATTTCTAACTTACCTGGGCTAGAGTTAACTCACTGGTGGTAATAAGAGTATAAGTGAATAAGCTAAACTATTGAACAGAAAGGCATAACCATTGCTACATGTTAAAACTGAGTTTTGATTCAGCTACACTAAGATTATTTGGCCATGCCATAAGTAACTACAAGGCTAAGAGTAGTATCACATTTAAATCTAACTGAAGTAATCAAAGTAAAATGTCACACATACAGTCTTTCTCTGAGAGTGACAGAAATGGTGGTGGTGAAGACATACAGCAGCATGGAACGGACATGCAACCACAAGCATCTGAAGGCATCGAAGCTGCTAACCAGGCTTCTTCGCCAGAGCCACAAAGAAGTCAAAGAGCTCGCAAGTTGACGGAAAAGGGCCAAGAGTTGCACAAAGAGCAAGTTACAAGGGTTCAACACCGTTTCATCAAGAGCAACGACAAGTGGAAAGCAGTCATTAAGGATGCTAAAGGAGTGCTGAGTGAAGAGTGTCCAAACAGCTTGCTGCATGAACAAATTACTAAGTGGTCTGAAGGAGACCACCCCTCCCCCCCCCTAGTGGTCTGAAGTAGACCCCCCCCCCCCCCCCTAGTGGTCTGAAGGAGACCCCCCCCCCCCTAGTGGTCTGAAGTAGACCCCCCCCCCCCCCCAGTGGTCTGAAGAAGACCACCCCTCCCCCCTAGTGGTCTGAAGTAGACCCCCCCCCCCCCCCCCTAGTGGTCTGAAGGAGACCCCCCCCCCCCTAGTGGTCTGAAGTAGACCCCCCCCCCCCCAGTGGTCTGAAGGAGACCCCCCCCCCCCTATTGGTCTGAAGTAGACCACCCGTCCCCCCCTAGTGGTCTGAAGTAGCCCCCCCCCCCCCCCCCCCCTAGTGGTCTGAAGGAGACCCCCCCCCCCCCCCTAGTGGTCTGAAGTAGACCCCCCCCCCCCCCTAGTGGTCTGAAGGAGACCCCCCCCCCCCTAGTGGTCTGAAGTAGACCCCCCCCCCCCTAGTGGTCTGAAGTAGACCCCTCCCCCCCCCTAGTGGTCTGAAGTAGACCCCTCCCCCCCCCTAGTGGTCTGAAGGAGATCCCTCCCCCCCCTAGTGGTCTGAAGTAGACCCCCCCCCCCCCTAGTGGTCTGAAGGAGACCCCCTCCCCCCCCCTAGTGGTCTGAAGGAGACCCCCCCCCCCCCTAGTGGTCTGAAGGAGACCCCCCCCCAGATGCACAGGTCAACGACATTGTTCTTCTGAAGGATGATGGGATGCCACGAAACAAATGGAAGTTGGCCAAGGTCATGCAAGTTCATCCTGGGAAGGATGGGAGAGTGAGGACACTCAAGTTATTACTCAGTGATCCAACGCTGGATAAAATGGGAAGACGCACTTCCAAACCAGTCTACCTGGAGAGGCCTATTCAGAAGACGTCACACTGTTGGAAGCAGACTAAAGACCACAGTGTACCATTCTCTCACTCTGTGTTATTAGCTGGCCTTGTTGATTATTATTGATTTGTTACATGATAATATTTGAAAGTAATGTTCACAAACACTATATGTCTCCCATAAATGGTTCAAAGAAAATCACTCGTGATTTGGTGGGAGTGTAACTGCCTATATGTCAGTTTAATTAATTCTCATTTATTTATTTTTTTAGTTCCTACCTGCCTTTCAGTTTGAGGGGGCATTGTTTTGTATTTGTTTCCACACGGCACAACTTAGCGACACACCACCTGGCAGAGCATGGCAAGGGAGAAACAACACGGTCGGTTGTCTCCACACTCGGTAAAGTTGATTTAAGATAAAGAGTTAAGACATTACATGTAAACAAAGAAGACGAAGACAGAAGAAAATACAAGATTCAGCCCTTTTGGTAGTGTGCAGCCTACGAGGTGTGTTTTTTATTGGTGTGTATGTGTAATAACATTAAGCTGCAAGTTCTGAATTAGCATGTATTTACCGGACTATTTGTTAACTTTCACTTTCTTTAGTTCTCACGGGTCGGTCGGTGACTGTGAATAAACCCTGTTCTTAAACGAGCTCGAGTCTCATGCTTTACTACCGGGAGGAGCTACACTTACTTTAATCATTTTAGGAGGAAGATGAGGCACTTTGATTTTCCAAATACAAAAAATAATAGAGTGGTCACTAAAAGAGTCAGGTAAGACCCCAGATTGTACAATTCTGCCAGGATGGGAAACTAAAATCCAATCAAGCAAAGAAGAAGAACTGGGACCGACTCTAGTGGGTTCAGTTATGAGTTGAGTTAGATTTATGCTGTTAAAGAGGTTCCGATCTTTTTGAGAGGAGCGATCCAGCCAATTAGAATTGAAGTCACCTAATATGATTTTTTCATATTAGTATGTTTTATATGTTCATCGTTTAATTGCACTATAGGCTTTTTTTTGTATCGTCCTGTTTTGATCAGTAGCACAAGGCAAGCTCGGTTGGAAAGAATACCTTCAGCCACTCGGCCCTTTGTGGAATAGTTTGGACATGCCTACAGAACAAAAAACAAAGGGCATGTCCACGATGAAACACTAAAGCACTTTACTTCTGCTAACAATAGTCTTCGGGTTCCATTGATTGCATTTCCATTTGATTTGAGGTCAAAATCACTGCTCTTTAATGGTTTGTGAGTGTCGGACTAATGGTTGTTGTTACTTCATGAGGTGAATGCATTGGTTTGTCTCGTTCACTAGATGGAGGTAAGTGACCAGGGATTACAGTTTATGCGTTAAAGTCTAGGACCTACTCCTAAAGAACAATGAGATACTCCTCGAACACCTAGAGCTTTGACCTTTGACCCTGTCTGTCCGTCTGTCCATCCGTCAGTTTTTTTGTTAAACAATGAGTGAGACGACAAGAATGTGTGTGTGTGTGTGTGTGTGTGTGTCCAACTGGAAGAACAAGAGCAAAGTGAAGGAAATGGGAACAATATTGTGTGTGTATATCAGGGGCGGCTGGTGATCAAAAATGTTGATCACATCCCCCCCCCTCATAAATTTTTTTGAATATAATAGATTTGATTTCCTGTATTCTGGTGCATTTTGGAGATGGCCACTTTTACCTACTATTCATTCAGATTCATAGCCTACATCCTGACTTGCAGGACCTGGACAAGCTTACACTGCATATCTACAGACCTACTTCATGGCCATTCCACCAGCCATTGCTATTTGAACCATTGTTGTTATTCTGATATTGAGACAAATCATGATCACTGTCCTATAGTCTCAATGTCTACTTCAAATGCAGTTATTGGAATATGGGACAGTTGCTTCATTTAGTTTATATGCTACAGGTCGAAAGACCAAATTAATATGTAACTTACTTGCTCCTTTTAAGTATAACCTGGCTTGGGGAGTCCAATTCCTCCACTGAAAAGGGTGGAAAGTGCTTACAACCAGTGCTTAATTTGTCAAGTGGGAGCTCCCGGAGCGCTGAGGACGAGTAGAAAAAAAGCGGCGGGGGGGGGGCTCTGGTGGGCGCTTTCGAACAACCCACACTTATTTAGTCAACATCGCAAGAAATTAGCCTACTCAAGCCTCGTGAATGGGGATGTACCCAGAAAAAATAGTAAACATATGTTAGGTTGGAGAGACACACAGCCACACGTTATAAAGTTTACCGTTGTTTACTAACAGTTGAGGAATAATGTCATGCACTCGCAGGTGCGTCATTGAGTCATTGTATTCTCAACACAACAAAATACACCAAGTCCTTGAAAATGGATCTCCGTCGCATCAAAAAATGAAAACAAATAGATAGGCTACCTCATAGATTATATTAGGCCTAGTTAGAACCACAATCTGGCATGAAAACTTGGCCACGTTAACAAATAGATACATATTATTAACCAGAACAATACCAGAATACCACAAAAACCATAATAATAACAAAGTTAATTTTGGCCTTCTTGCCCCCCTCTTCTCCGCAGCCACTTTCGCTAACCTAACGCAGATTTATCACACATCACTCAACCGACTCGCGTCACTCCAAGTCCAACCTCTCTTGCTGCACATCTGAACAAAACACACACATGCACACAGTATTAGCCCCTCTCACACACACACACACACACACACACACACACACACACACACACACACACACACACACACACACACACACACACACACACACACACACACACACAAACACACACACACACACACACACACACACACACACACACACACACACACACACACACACACACACACACACACACACAGCAATGTCACTGGCTGTCCACCCAGCGACCCAGAAACATGGCGTTGACCCGAAGATCCTCCTCAGCTGCCATGTTAAGGAAGACCTCCATGTCTTCCTGAAAATCAAATGTGAAGAGCAAGGGATACTTTTCTTCTTCATCAGTTGAAGAACGTATCCTTTCCAGGAGCTCCTGCTGTTCTTTTGCGTCCATATTCGGAAATGTGGGCTCAACCACCTTCCCCCTGAGCAAACCTGCATTCTGACGCAGCCAGGCAACTCCAGCCACAATGTTGTCAAGTGGCCCCTGTTTAATGGAAAATGAAATGCCACCAAGTTGGAATCATTTTATATTAAATTATATTATTTTTGCAACCAGTTAGTTACTTAAACTAAGACTTGGAACTGTAAGGTTCTACACCCCGGACTGCAGACAAGCCCATCCAGATAATAACACGTCAAATTAGACACAACGGCACTGTGGTGGAAAACATAACTGGAGGGGGTAAGTCTGTCTACAGAGAGGAGGACCTGAAACTGTTGAACACTGAGTGAGTTGAACACCAGAATAATTTTGTCCTCTTTAAATACTTAAAACAATGAAACACCATCACACCTAGGAGGATGGCACATTTTTTACAAAAGATTATTGTCATGACTGAATGGTGGAAGATTCAGGGAAATTAAAGATTGTTGTAGGAGTAAATGAACAAAAAAAGATCAAACAAATGCAACTTAACATTAACAGCATTAAAAATATATAAATAAAAACGTACCTCATGAATGTCATCTCGCCTTCTCTTCTTCAGTTTAAAAACTGGTGGCACCTCACCCCGAAGAAGAGCCTTAGATGTGTCAGTCCAGTGGGCAAAGAGTTTGCCATGGCTCAAATATTAAGAATTAAAGGAAGAAAGAGAAATTAATACACTACAAATACAACAGAAACACTCATGTGTAATCATTTCTTAGTCAAACAAAGGTGAACATAATTTGGCCTTACCTTCCAAGGCCAAGATTTTCAATCAGCATGATATACCACCATTTTCTCAACGATGGCATATCAGTCTAATAAAATAGAAAAAATATATATCAGCCATAATATAAAATAACTTTTTAGATAGCTTTGAATAAGCAAGGGAACTTACAACAGTGAAGTCAAAGGGTGCATCCATGACTTTGTAAAGGGCATAGGCCTACTGTAAATAAAACAATAATTTTATGTTAATATTTTTTAAGCACAAAGAGTAAATAAATCCGCCTAATAGTCACACCTACCATCAACATGAAGATGCCACAGTCGATACCATACTTTTGCCGTGGAAAGCCCTATCATGTCAGAAATGAGTTAGTATTTGTACTTCTAGTTTCACAGAATCATTAAACAACAATATATTTACCTCGATGTCCAAACCAGTCGTCTCTTTCCATGGCCCAGGGCTGAGAGACTGACAAAGGTTTCTAAAATGGAACAGACAGCAGAATTTAGAGCATATCAATCATGCAAAATATGGCAGTTTTTCATGTACCGCACAGATGACGCAATCTATTTAGTCAGGAACAAGATCTTCATGCAGTCACACACACCATTTCAGCAGGCTTTTTATGGTACCATTATATAAACTCACTTAGCGGTTTTAATTTATTGTAAGTTTAGGAGTTCACAGTGTGTGGACATTTCTTGTTAAATTCTAAGGTTAAGTTGATATCCAATATTCATGTAATATATAAGCAGCACCATAAAATGGCTGCTATACAGATTAGAATATTTTGGAACAAACAGAAAGGCATTGAAACTGCATCAATCAGGAACATCAATAAGAACCATCATGCAAGTTTGTGTCAGTGACCTCAACAGTTCTCTCATTTCTAGATCGCCAAATCCAAACTGTGCATGTTCACATTTGGAATCCAGAAAGAATATCTCTCTCTGGCATGTGTTCAAAACCTATGATTGCAGTTAATGACAATTACATAACATTGCGTGAGATGACAAGACAACACAACACAATACCAACTCAATCACTGAACAGTCTAATATGGAATAGGCCTACTGATTATTTTGCAGAACATTAAATGAAAGTTTAGAAAAAAAAAAGTAGAGCAGTTGTGCTAAACGATACCACAATGTGCATTAAATAAGTACAATTTGGAGTACACTCAGTGTGCAAGAGGTAGTTTGGTCTATTTTCGTAATTTCATAATTTGCGTAATGAAAGTCACGTCATAGTTAGTATCGCTACTTACAGATAACAAGAAATGTCCAGGTTTCCAAACAGGAATTACAACAGCGTCTCTGAAGTAAACATCATCCTAACAATAAGGAAAAAAGTTGAAAATAAACTGTGAAAATACAGGAAGAATATATAGACAGAATTTTTAGAATAACAATTGTCCTGCAACTTCTGTTCCCGATTCTTCTGATTTATGCATTTATTGTAAATGGGTGTGGTTTTAAGTTCCCTGAGTTTATCATTTAAATTGAAACCAGTAGGGCATAATAGACTTACAGGTAAACTTGAAAGTGGGTCACATGCTGTTGGATATCGCCAAGTCGGAACAGCATTGAGATCAGCCACAAATATGCTCTTCCCCTGTGTAATAAATTGAAATCATGGGCAGAGACATCAGAAACTAATAGATCGGTAAAGAAATGCAAGTCTCGTGCATTTATAATTGTATCGCTGTGTTTTGAATATTCACCTACCATAACCTCCAAGTGCAGCAGAGCCGAACGTGTCACATCTTCGTGCAGTGAGTCCCGTTGTTACACCGAATTCTGCGACCCACCGAAAAGTGTGACCCGAGGGGGCGCTGTTGAATAATGTGCAACTCGCGCTCCAGACATCCACCAGCACGCAATTTCCGGAGTGTGGGTGGATGTTTCTGTCTGCAGCGGAAGTGCGTGTGGGTGGATGTCTGGAGCGTGTGGGTGGATGTCTGGAGCGTGTGGGTGGATGTCTGGAGCGTGTGGGTGGATGTCTGGAGCGTGTGGGTGGATGTCTGGAGCGTGTGGGTGGATGTCTGGAGCGTGTGGGTGGATGTCTGGAGCGTGTGGGTGGATGTCTGGAGCGTGTGGGTGGATGTCTGCAGCCAGACCCCTCTCAGAGTTTTAGACTGGAGGGGCTGGAGTTGTGCAAGTGACTCGACAGTTGTGCTGTGTTTTAAGTAAAGAGATGCTTATTAACAACAACGTGCGTGAAGAAAGCTCTTTTTCACAAGGATAAATAAATAAATACATACAAATGTAATAAATATAACAATGACGTCAGATCTACGATACCTTACTCTCAAACTATTTTTCTTCTGAACATTTTTTGGGTAAAAACCTTCACTCATACAGACATGAATATAAATAAATACATAAAGTTGATAAGATAAACAATTAACCGTTCATGTGCCCTTTTAACATATAACAGGAAGAACCATATTTGATTAGATTCGAATAACAGATGTATGGGAACCATTTAGTTTCTTCACATGGTTGTTTGGGTGGAGACTCCTCTGTGAAGTTGTTGGTGACTTTTGAGATGACAAGATTGACTAAATGTTTTCCCACACTGTTTACAGTGGTATGGTTTCTCTCCTGTGTGGATGCGTTGGTGTACCTTTAGATTACCAGATTTACTAAATGTTTTCCCACACTGTTGACAGTGGTATGGTTTCTCTCCTGTGTGGATGCGCTGGTGTACCTTCAGATCACCGGACTGACTAAATGTTTTCCCACACTGTTGACAGTGGTATGGTTTCTCTCCCGTGTGGATGATCTGGTGTCTCTCGAGTTCGTCAGATCTACTAAATGTTTTCCCACACTGTTGACAGTGGTATGGTTTCTCTCCTGTGTGAATGATCTGGTGTCTCTTGAGTTCACCAGATGTACTAAATGTTTTCCCACACTGTCGACAGTGGTATGGTTTCTCTCCCATGTGGATGCGCTGGTGAACCTTCAGACTATCAGAGTGACTAAAGGTTTTACTGCACTTCTCACATCTGTGGCGTCCGGCTCCTTCTGCTGGAATCTGGCTCGTGCTTTGGACGGTTCCCGGGGAGGCTCCGATTGGTTCTTGATAGGAGGCTGCAACGTATGGGTGGAGCCTAGGCTCCACCTTGATTTCTCCACTCCTCAGCAGTCGGCCGTACAGGTCGCCGTGGCTCCTCTTCATGTGTTTGTGGAGGAAGATCTGAGACGTGTAGGAGTACGGACACTCGGGACAGGGGAAAGCCTGTGCTGGTGTCAGCTGGGATCTCCCTCCTAGGAGAAAGAGAGAGTCATATGTATTTTTGAGTGCTGCTGATGGCTGGTAGCCTCACCTGGCCAGAGTCAGGTGGTTTAGGCTTTGGGGCTTGATAAGGCTGCACAGCCTAATCAAGCATACCTGAATTAGTATACTTATGTTTTTTTGAAACCTCCATGGTACTGTATATTTTGCATTTAGACCTTTTTCCAAGTGAGAATATTTTTCTATTATGTTGTCATCTTTTGTTTATTATATTTAAATTTATGTGAAAACTTCACCATTTCCTGTATAACTTCTTAACTGCTTTGTTAAAGGTTGGGTAGGTGATTTGCGAAACGCCAGCAGATTTTGAAAATACACAACTCAAATGGTCCTACCCCCTCTCCTTCAACGCTGACTCTGACTCCACCCATTCCAAGTACCTGGACGCGCAATCATGCACGAGCGCGAACAGAGATGCGCGACAGCGAGCCAGGCTAGCGTAGGTTTTCGTTTAACAAACATGGCACTACATTCAGCTGTAAGTTGCACCCAGTACCGCGGGAAGTAGGGGTGCTGGGGGTGCTGCAACACCCCCTGTCCGAGGCCCTGTCTTATCACAGAAAACGATCATTTCTAAAAACTCCGGCCAAAGTGGAGATTTCTGAAAACGCCGGTTATGTGTTGTCGTGTCAACGGGGAGAAACGGGATTTTAGGTTCTGAAGCGTCACATTATGCACCAGGAAATGCTTAACGTCATGTGAGCGCCCGCTGTACCGTATTGGTCCGAATATAAACACAAACCCCATTGTAAGACGACCTATATTTGGAAAAAAGATTTGAAGACCAGATCTTGATTTCATGAATAAATAAATTGTATTAATTGAAATAATATACGAAAATAAAAAGGCATAGAATAAAACACTGCATTGCCACTAAACAGTAGTGCAAATAGGCCGTAACTGATGTGTACACCAAAGACTTCCTGACACTCCTCTGCCCCGCTGTGTTCGCTCTGGCTGTGGTCGCTCCGAACTGTTTCGGCCCGTGGCAAAGCGAGTCATCCTCGCTGCTGTCCAAGGCATGTTGAGACGCAGCATTTATTTAATGCTCATATGACCTAGTGCTGAAAAAAGGTTACATGAAAAAGTGTGAGGGTAGCGGTGGTGCGCTAAACTTGTTCTGTGAGCAGCTGGATGTGAACCATGGTGTGAAGGAAGTGAACACAACGATCGATTTTCAACTGTGTGCGCATGCACTGGTGTAATTGAGCTGCGCTGCTATATATCCATTCTTTTTTATCAATGTGACGAGTTGCGAGTCTAGTGCAGGCCGGGTTTTTTTTTCCAGCACCCCCTGCTGAGAATACGTTCTCGCGGCTATGGTTGCACCAGATGTTATAAACATTAAACGGTCACATAAATCATTACTATTTTTAGAAAATGTATGTTTGTTTCATATAATTGTATTGGAAGTCCTGGTTTTCACTAGGGTTGCCGCGGTGTGGACATTTTCACACCGAGTAATACACTCGTCTCAACACCGGTATTACCGAGTATAAACGGTATAAACTTTGAAACTAGGTCAACCGCCACACAAGCATCGGTTTTTAGACCCTTCTCGTCCTTCAGTTGCCGCCAACGTTCGAAAGCAGCGCCTAGGATTATTCTTGATTTCAGTTTTTCTCTTTCAGCGTTTTTATTATCAATTACTCTCTGAAAAAGAGTTTTCCTTCTCTTTGCTGGTGGTGGTGGTGGTGGTGGTGGGGATGGTGGCGTCTTGTCTGCCATGGAAATTGTCTTCTACTGCTAGGTCCAAATGTGGATTAACTAGTTCCAGTAGCTACCGCAGGATAACAACAAACAGGAGCTTGCTCTGGGTCACGAGCTCTGGGTCACGAGTACTGCGCGAAGGGGTCGCGCGCGGGGCGCGGGGGAGGGGGAGTGCAGTACGACCGTTTGATTGACGTACTTACTGTCCAATGCAACGAGGTGGCAATCCAAATGATTGGCTGGAGTTTTTCGAGACCTGCCCGTTCCACAGATGATTGACAAGTTTAATTTTCATGTCAGTACTTCTGACTCAGTGGCTGTAAGCGGGTTATGATAAGGATTTCAAGTAATTTTGCAAAAATGGCCAAAAAAGCGAATCACCTACCCAACCTTTAATGTTTATTGTCCAAGCTCTTTTGAATTAAAATGAGATGTGGTCATGAAGGGCCGCATAGAAACCAAACCCTGACAGTAAGACAGACTTGAAAGCAGACCTTTAGTAGAGCTCTTGTTGTTCCACAGTCGATCAAATCCGATTCCCAGATGTCTGGCGTATTCATCCCCATACCAGACCAAGAGCTCTTTTCCTGAAGTCACGAGGCCACAGGAGCGATACAGAATCCCTCCTTTGTACTGAAACGCTATTAGGTTCTGTTCCTCTTCATTACGAGCACAATTGACGTACCTAACACACAGAGGGGTACGTCAACACACCTTTACCGTCTATCTTCTGCACATGTCATAGCAACACAGAAAATATTGTGGATCTAATCAGATAACAGACACAGAGAAATATAAATGTTATCAATCAAGTAATGATAGTAAGATAATTGTGAACATTCTTCATGCAGTAGATGGTATAACAACAATTTCCCCCCGGGGATCAATAAAGTATTTCTGATTCTGATTCTGATAAAAGTGAATAGGGTCCTACCTCATCCAGTTAGAAAGTGTCTCTCTCTTTGCATCAATGTAATCATTGTGTCTGCTTTTGTAGATCGTGAGAAATGTGTTAATCAGACTCTATGCCATCCAATAAACTCACACAAGCACACATACAAGACTAGATCAAAATAAATGAATACAAACACACTGACCTCCCAGGAGTATCCACTCTCCAGGGCTCCCTCTTCATCGGTCCTGTGTCCTTCGTAGGGTCCAAAGTGTGTTCCAATGGGAAGGCCACCGTCTCCACAGTAAAACACCCCTAGACCGGCCCCAGGGATCCCAGAATCTCTGATCTACCCCACATGAGACAGAGACGGAGAGAGGAGGAGAGTCGTAGAGTGAGAGGAATACATAGAGGGAGGGAGAGGTGGAGGAGGGAGGAGAGATAGAATACAAGAGAGGTAGAGGAGAGCGAGATGGAGAGGCAGGGAGAGACAAAGAGAGGTGAGAGGAACGGAGAGAGGAAGAGACGTGGTGAGATGGAGGGGGGGAGAGGAAGATAAGATATGATAAGTCAGGGCTGAGTGCGCCTAATTTGGGCGCACATGCGCCTAGAATTCGGGGTAGTGCGACTGAAAATGTATCTGGTATAATTATTATTATTTTATTTTTTTACAGAGCAGTCTATTCATAATATTGTAATAACCACGGAAGAGGCAGTGAATTAAGTATTGATTAGACAGCGATTTATTAGATACCTAATAAACCGTTGGAACACGCAAGACCGGTAACAATAGCAACGCCGGTAAACAAACCCGCGAAGCCCAATTCAGGGGCCTGTACTACGAAGCTCGATTAGAGGGTTAGCGAGGTATGTTGAGCTGAAAGCCTGGGTTAGCTGTACCATGAAAGTCGATCTCTTTAAGCGTCGCTGTATCACCACGGTGACTTACGCTCGCAACCAAACCTGGTCGGGAGCAGCTTTTCAGCGAGTCTACCCGGAGATCGGCTACTTATATCGGCGTGCGCAGCTTCCTAGCCCCTCCTCCGATAATGGCGTCACCATTTGTGGGTGTTCCCATGGACCACGGCGCACTTATCGTACAGGCGTCTCTCCAGAGACAGAGGGTTTTTCGGGACAGAACCGATCCCTTGGCATTGTCTGACGATATTCTTTATGAGAGATACAGATTCGGCATTTATTTAAGGGTCAAAATATTATTAATCAATGGCGTAAATATCGACGGTGCAACCGGTGCAGTTGCCCGGTTGCCCCTCCCCCCCCCCCCCCATCAACAACTCACGAAATGCAGGCACGGTCCAACCCCCCCCCCCCCCCCCCCCCCCCCCCCGTCAACAACTCAAAACTTGGGTGCACCATAAATACGTGCTGGTGCACCCAAATTAAAACTTTAGGCGCACCAGTGCGCCCAAGGAAAAAGGAAATGGGGGGAGAGAGGGAGAGATAGACGGAAAGCACGATTCAGGAAGAAGAACCATTGGGGGAGAGAGATATATCCATCTGCTTTGGCAATATAACTGTTAACATTAATGTGTTTACATTAGCTGGGCAATGTATTAAACAATGAATGTTATACTGTCTCATTGGACGGGGAGAACTTTGTTGAGTTAAAGTACGACATATACCTCAAACCCAGCGGGCAGCGTCTTCTTGGCTCTGTCTTTCTCTCCGACAGCAACGGGGCGATCAGCCATGAAGACGATAGGACCGTGGACCTCGCACTCTTCGAGGAAGAAAGTCCTACACTCATCACAGACTGAAGAGAGTTCATTTATTTATTACGTCCAAAAGAGCTTCAGCTACAAATCTATATTAAATAGACAGAAACAGGAAGATTAAAAATTGGTGAGTGAGTGAGTGAGTGAGTGAGTGAGTGAGTGAGTGAGTGAGTGAGTGAGTGAGTGAGTGAGAGCTCTTACAGAAGTAGTCGTCATCCTTAGGTACTTCCGGTTCTTGGTAGTTAACTCTGAGAACTTTTCTCAGGTTCGTCTCTCTTGAATAAACACTTGAGTCCTTCACATGTTCATGGAGAACTGTCACACACACACACACACACACACACACACACACACACACACAGTTAGACTATACGTGCACAACCAGGTGTTATTGTAGGGAAGCGGTGGTGGGATCAGAGCTAACCCAAGGAGACCTCCTCCTGGACTGCAGAGCCCCTCTCTACTCCTCCTCCGGGGGGGTCGATCTCTGGATGAGAAGGAGTGGTCCCTCCAGAGACCTCCTGGTCACTCCAGCCCCACCCTGAGTGACTCTGACAGACAGAACCTCTAGTTAGGAGTACTCCCTGTTTTATTAATGTGGGTAGGACACACCTTACCTCCTAGCAACAATACGTCTAAGGTTATACATCGTGCTGGTGTCATTAATACCCTTAATCCATGAGTCTGCTGTCAAACGGACATGAAGCAGGTCTCGTACCATAGAGGACAGGACATGGTAAGGCTGCTGAAGGTGATGTGTGCTGTTGATACCTGTACAGAAACTGCATCTGACGTACTGGGCTGTTGTAGAGACCCCTGTCTGACTGTTGGTGGCTTCCACACTCGAGCACCTGCTGACATAACTGGCTTTAGGTTAGGATGTAACCTGCTAACTATTACCAACTGACTATATCAGGGATGCAAACACATGTATGACAAAAAAAGAGAGCTACCCGAAGTCGGAAAAAACATGACGGCATGATGTCCTATTATCATGAGAAGGCCTATGCTATATGTCTAGAAAGATAAAAAATATATTATTTACTCAGGCCCCGTCCACACGAAGCCGAAACGGGCGAAACCGTTACGGTTTCGATCTATCCGGTTTCAAAGTATCTCCGTAAAGACGAAGCCAAGCGAAACCGGATAGATCTGTAGAAACGCTGTAGTACACATTCCAGGCCCATAAGGGGCGCTGCTTCTGGTACACAAATCCAGAACAAATTAAATAAGAAGAAGAGGCGAGCATGCGCATAAAGGCTGCCCCCCCGAACCACTAACAACACAAACAAACAGCTCTTCTACTATGTCGAACGCGAAGAAAGTAGAGATATTTGTCTGGTCTGACCAGGAGTGCAAGATGCTGTTGCGGCTCACATTAGAGTATAAAGTTACTAAATTGCAGCAGAATGTCGACTGGGAGTCCTGCCAGTCCAAATATGCCGACTTGTTGAAGGCAATGCAGGACCAGTATCCCAAGGAGGCACCTGAAGACTTCCCCCACGATGCAATGGCGATTACCAAAACGCAGCTCACGAGCAAGCTCAAGAACATCCGTTCTAAATACCGAGGGGCAGTGGACACAGGGCGTCGAAGTGGCCAAGGGCGTGTGGTGATGCTTTTTTATGAGCTTTGCCAAGAGATCTGGGGTGGCTCGCCCGCTACGCGCTGCATCGAGGGAGCCATGGAGACGGATGACCTTTTGGAGTTGCCGGGGTGTTCGACCCCAACAATGGAGTCGCCATCGCCATCGCCACATTCTGAGGAATCCAGTGACTGTCTTCCTCCTGCCGTTGTGAAACAGCGCCGACATTTGCTCCAGGTAGGCTAATGATTTCAAGCTTGGTTGGCTGGCTATATGCTAGGCAGCCATCGACAGGGGGACGGATCGTAAATATGTGGCCTGTTAAGCCCCTTGAGACTGTAATGGTGACCAAGGGCTTTACAGATAAAATTGAATTAGCACGTTTGTGTATGCATGTTCCCTGAGAATATAACTCAACAAGCATGTTTAACTTGAACACAATGTCATGCACATGTGTGTTTGCATCAATTTAGATTGCGTGTGTGATGTGATGTCTCAAAATTCCAAAGCTTAGTAGTGAAGTAGTGAAGCTACCGCCCAATACTAATGTAATTCTGCTCATCTTTATTCAAGGCAAAGCTCGACAGCCACAGAAAGGACCGGCTGAAGAGGAAAGCTCGGCCTGACCCAGTGGCGGAAGCCGAGGAGGACCGCCAAATGAAGAGGAGGATGGTGGAGCTGGCTGAGGAGTCTGCAAGATGCTACGCCGAGAGCACATTACAACTAAATTCCAACATTGCCAACATATGCAGCACTATCCAGGACGGCTTTGCGTTGATGAGGGAAATGATGTACAGACCGCCACAACAGACACAATATGTACCCCCCCATAGCGGACAATACAATGGCTACCCCTCAACATACATGGAAACCACACCACGCCACACCCAACACAACGGCACACCCATGAGTCAGTCTTACACGCCATCGCAAACACGCACCCCAGGGAATATACATGACTCATACAGGCGAGCATTGCTGGAGCTTGACGATGTGGAGTGAGCACTGTTTACTTTAACTTATGTTTGCAATTTTATACTTTTACTTATGTTTGCACTATTTACTATGTTTGCACTATTTACTACTTTTACTAGTTATATTTTGTCTTATGCATGTGTCATTTTTACGTTGGCACTTTTCTACTTTTGCACATAGGCCTTTGACTGTTATTTATTTTGCACTTCAATAAAAACAAGATTTGAAATGTACCATCCTGTTTATTTTCAACAACACTTTTCAATGACAGAGTAATCATAACTATCTAAACATTCAACACAGCCACTTGGGTTTAAGGGTCAAGGTACTTTGTGAGCACTCTTCTCACTCGCTTTCCCTCCCCCTCATTACATTCTGTGTAGTTGCATTGCGTTGGAGGCTGCCATTCATTGTCACTTTGTATTGTTCCCATCACAGTGCGCTCAGCCACAGTCTCCTTGCTGTCCTCACAAAAGTTATGCAGAACAAAACAAGCGTAAATAACATGGGGCAGGTCTTGCAAATTGATGTCCATAGGCCTTCTCAGTGCAGCGAATCTGGCCTTGAGGCGACCAAAAGCACACTCGATGACCATGCGAGCCCTACACAAACATAGCCCAAAATATTGCTCTTGGGGTGTGGAGCCACCACTGGAGTATTCCTTCATCAAATAAGGCAGCAGGGGGTAGGCTGGGTCCCCAAGAAGGAAAATTGGTATGGCCGCTTCGTCGTCCACAATCTGCTTTTTCAGAGCAGGAATCTTGCCAGTTTTGAAATACGATCTAAGCTTGGAATTAGCAAAAACTCGTGCATCATGTACACTCCCAGGCCACTTTAATGATACATCCATGAATCTGAACTTGAAGTCACAGACAGCCTGCACATTAAGGGAATGTTTGCCTTTCCTGTTGATGTAGTCCATGGAGTTTCTGGATGGCTGCTTGATTTCAATGTGGGTGCCGTCCACCGCTCCCAGACACTGTGGCATGCCATGAGCACGATGGAAGCCCAAAACCAGATCCTCTGCCTCGGGCTCCGTAAAAGGCATCTTGATATATTTTGGACCCAGATGGATGGAGATGGCTTTGCATGTCTCTCTGATCACGTTGGAAACGATCTGTCGCGACAAGCCGAAGGCGTTGGCAGTTTTCCGTAGCCGTCCTTCGTCGCTCAGGTAATAGAGAGTTACCGCAACCTTTTTGACGGTATCAACTGGCGCCCTAATGGTTGTGGATTGTCCATCGATGTATGGACAGAGTTCTTCGCTCAGTGCGACAAGGGAAGCTCTGGACATGCGGAAGTTCTCCCTCCATTCATCGGCCACGACAACTCCATTTACGAAGTTGTCCCACCAACTGCTGGTTCTGCCGGGTCTCACCCAAAATCTTCTCTTGGTTGCCCTCCTGGTAGAGCATCGCGGTTGATGTAAATCGTATATTAGTCGGTCCGTCATCCTTCTTCTCTCATTTCGGTCTCGGATTCTCAATAAATAATGGCTTAGCAAACCAACAAGGGACATGATATGCTGCAGAACGATCACAAGCTTGTAGTCCGCCATCATCTTTTTTGTTGTGATTTTTGAGACTCCGCGGGCTTAAGAGCCATTGGCTAGAAAGTCGAGGGGTGGGGCGATGACGTCATGGTTTGCGGTTTCAGTCGGTTTCAGGCGTCCACACGAAACCAAAACGAAACCGGAAAGATTTGAAACCACCTCCGAGGGTGGTTTCAGAAGTTTGCGGTTTCGGTCAGCGGATTCGCCGGCTTCGTGTGGACGGAAGGCCGAACCGTACAAGACCTTTGCGGTTTCGCCATGAAATCGGCTTCGTGTGGACGGGGCCTCAGTTAAAGTGCCTTTTTAAACTAAGTTAATTTATTTTCACACACACACAAACACACACCTCTGCATTAGATATGTGATCACAGGTACAGGTACTGGCAGTATAGGCCTGGCACTGTCCCTGATCTTATCTGCTGCTTAGGGGGTTTCTGGAAGAGGGTTTCGGAGAAGCTGTGCAACACTTTGTGCAGTTATTGTTGTTGTCACTTTCCTCCGATGAATGTCTGCCTTACAGTGTGCTTACAGGGCATGTACACCCCTGCTGGCATAATTCATTTCTTTAATGCAGTGTGTGCATTTAGCACATCCTTTTTTCTCAATTTTTTTGAAAAAGTCAGACAGTGGAAAGTTATGCTTCACTGTATTCACCTCAGTCGTGGCTTCTAATTTTAGCCATGACCACTTCCAACTGCACTTGCACCCTGCGTCCTGCTGCACAATGACCCTCATTTATCAAACGAACGTAGAAATGAGCGCAAATCTGAACGCATGATTCACCTTACGATAGGACCCACGTGAGATTCACGAAACTTTCGTATCACACCAATCCCAGCGTACGAAGGATCTTGGTGTTGATAAATACGGCGGCTGAGATCGATCGTAATTAACGTAACACGCCCATAAAAAAGCACGTCTTCAGAAGTCTCGCCCCTAACTTTTAAGACATGGAGAAACGTCCAACGGTAAAAAAAAAAATAGAGGAATTTTTCCGAGACCGAAATGGAGACGCTCGGGTCACTGGTGGATGCGAACCGTCTGGTTTTGTTTGGTAGCCTAAAAGCTGGCATTAAAGGCCAGCAAAAGAATGCTATATGGAAGGAAATAACTGTTGCAGTGAATAGTGTTTCCAATGTTCGTCGGGCTACGGAAAAGGTTTGTTCATTAAATTAATTAAATAATAAATTAAATGTAAAATTTCTGTTATCCAGCTTAAAACATTTCACATATATGCTATTGTTTGCATTGCGTTAAAGTTATTTAATTCCGAATAAGGTGAAGAAAAAATGGTCCGACATGAAGCTCAGCACCAAAAAACGTGTTGCGGCTGTGAAGCGGGCCAAGCAAGAAACGGGAGGAGGCCGGTGGAGTGCGACTGCAGCGTAACTCACCGAGATGACTCTGACCATGTAGTGCGCCCTGATGTAGACGATGCCCAACGTTGCTATTTTGGAAAATAAAAGAATCGTGCGTGCCCCCAGGCCATCGGGCTACCATGTTCAGGATTGACATTCTGGCATCGCAAATAATCTGAACATTAACTGAATGGTAGCTTTTGCGGTTGATGTACGCGTATTCATTAATAGATGGTTCCTACGCACATGGGTACAATCAACCGCACCAATCACATTTGGAAACCTAGCAATAGCATAAAAATCCCGTTTGATTCCAGTTTGCTGATCGTTATTATATGGGAATTTAATATAACGTTCGGAGAGGGACATTATAGCTGCCAAAACTGCTGGCATGGTTCGGCTAATACTTGGCTGGGAAATAGCAGACCTGTCCCCGATCTCCCGCTGCAAGATCCCGGTGGCTAAAAACCCCAAGGTAGAGCAAACCCACTGGCACAGGTATTGCGTTTGATCGCCTAGTTTCTCGCCTTAACTGTGGCTCCAAAGCATTGCATAGCTCCATCAGGAGATGCCTTGGGAGACGAAAACGACTCAAGAGCCATTCATTGCTCTCCATAAAAAAATCGGCGCGGTCTCAAAAAACTCTCTCGTCTTAGACGTGCGTTGAGGTCCTCTAACAGAGCCAGATCTGCCATCGCTGAGACACGACCACATATTTGGCAAAGCTCCTGTTAATATAGACAGCTGAATAAACATTTCACCTGTCACATTCTAATTATTTTCATAGCAATACTGTTTTAAATTAGGCCTGACTTGATTGTAATTGTTTGAACGGCTGGGCTAATTCCAATTTATTTAGTAATTATTACAGATGTTCAACATGGGCTACTTGTGCTGCACTATTCATCATTGAAATACCCGTATGTTGCGCCAAAAAAACTTGCGTACACGAGCTCAGACCTGACGTGAGATTTCATCGCAGCCTGCGCTCACGTTCAAATTGATAAATTCCAAGCTCAACGTTGAAATGAGCGTACGTCCATTTTACGCACGTTTTCTGTCGTACGCTCGTTTGATAAATGAGGGCCAATAAGTGCATCCTTCTCCGATATTTCCCACCACTATCCTCGGGCCGGGTCGGGCCGGGCCTTTGATCGAGCGTTTTAATTTTTATTTTTATCATTGGTTTATTGGCCTAATCTGAGGAGAAATCTATGCCATAAACAGAAATATTAAAGGCCTTTTTTACACAGGTCTTCTCAATGCCGTGGAACACGGCATTGAGAAGACATTTCAAGGTTTGGTAGCTAGTCCGGTGACTTGTTAACCCCAGTGTCTTCTGTTGCCAAGCGACGTCACCGTCTTTGCGGACAATTTATTATTGCTCTGCTGATCAACACTACGAATAATAATAATAATACATTTAATTTAGAGGCGCCTTTCAAGCCACCCAAGGTCACCTAACCTTACAGAGCATAAAGTCATCATAAATCTTTTAAAAACAAGACATTGTGAAAAAATGATGAATGAATGCTGGTAACGAATAAATTGTAAAAAGGCGCACCATGTAAAGTTATTTTTTTAGTTTTGGCAAGTAGCCGTGTAATAAGCGGGATCATGTATAGAACATCGCCGGTCATTTTCGAAAATAAGCCCCTTCAGGGCGAAGCAAGACGCCTTCGCTGCGCGTCGGTCGGTGTACTGTTCGCCCTGTCGCCCTGTCGGGGCTTATTTTCCCGATAATGACCGGCGTTTTATACATTATCCCTTACATATATATTAAGCTGAGTAGGCCTAGTAACAAATGTGTACAAGTTACATACGTGTTAAAATAAATGTCGGGTTGAAATCGGGCTAGGGCTCATAATTACAGTTTTAATGTGTCGGGTCGGGCTCGGACAGAACGTGCACGGGCTCGGGGTCGGGCTTGATTTTCTGACCCCGTTCTAAGCTCTACCGTGCGCATGCGCATCCAATATTTCGACGCGACGGCAAGGGCTGTGATTGGTCCCCTAACAAAATCATTTCCGGAATCACTTTTCTTTACTTCGAAGGCACGGGGGTCTCAGTCAGTCAGATTACGGAATATTGACACCTGTACGCACGCACCGATCGACGCCCCCCCCCCCAAGAAAAACTCTTCGGATCTGCACGAACCACACAGGTCCCCAAAATGTATGATAAAAAAGCGACTCGCGCCAAAAAGCGTGCCGTTTGCATGTCTGCTATACGAGTTAGGTTGTGACCTATTAACTACAACAAACAGACCATATGTAAGGATGTACTATATTAACTATTAGAGGTGCACCGAAAATTCGGCAACCGAAAAAATTCGGCCGAAAACGCAAAAAAAGACACATTCGGCTTTCGGCCAAAAGCCAAATGAGTGGCCGAATCGGAGGCCGAAAGTGGTGGTCTCGCAAAATTATACAATCTTGTCTGATTACACAAGCAAGGAGCACAGGCCTCCTATACGATCTCAAACTAGTAAAATGTAACAATTACGCCCCTCTAGCTTTTTATAGGTTGTGAGTTGTTTTGTTTATCTCGCCATGAACCGCGGGAATGTTTAATCTAACGTTCGTAAGCTAGTGAAAAGGTTAATTGAAGCGGCGGAGAGAGTAATTTGTTCAGCTAAATCTCTCCTTCAGCACGGATCACAGAGTTCATTCTTAAGCAGATATAATAATCAGAGCTGTCAAGCGATTAAAATATTTAATCGTGATTAATCGCATTAATGTCATAGTTAACTCTAATTAATCGCGATTAATCGCAAATTATTTTTCTATGCTAAATATCCCTTGATTTTTTTGTCCCATAATTCTTCTCATTTTAATTCTCTTATCAACATGGTGAAGTGCATCGGCTTGCCTTGTTCAAATGATTTTTTATTGATAACAACATTGGCATATACACCGATCAAAACAGGACGATACAAAAAAAGAGCCTGCTTTGAACAAATGTCATTTGAACATAGCAGTCAGGCTACTGCTTCTTTGTTTTGAGCCAAAGCAAAAAAAAAAAAAAAAAAGTTCGCGATAAAAAATTTAACGCCGTTAAATTTGGTTTGCGTTAACGTTAATAACGCGTTTAACTGACAGCTCTAATAATAATGGCATCGTTTGTAGCCTGAACGATACATTCAAAGTTTCACGGGAAGATTGATGAGCAAGAAACATGCACCGGCACAAACAGGCTTCTCCAAGATGGAGAATATGGTTGTGTGGTTATTGATTACTTAAATATGTTTTAAAATATAACTTCACTCCTATATCTGATTATGTTATTTCCAACTGACTGGTTCCTTATATTGTATCTATTTAATGTAGCTCAATCTAGGGCTGCAACAACGAATCTATAAAATTGATTACTAAATGCGTTGGCAACAAATTTGGTCGTCGATTCGTTGTGTCGCGCGATTAATAAGTTACTCATAGGCGCAGCACTGTTTAGAGCCAGTCGGGTTGGTTCACGGTTCATGCACGCGCACAGCGAGCTTTAGTGTGAGCGACCACAGCTTGTATTTTGGTCATATCTTAAAACTGGACTGTAGGCCTACATAAAAGGGTTGTACCTTCACTGTCTTTGGGTTAAAAAAACTCCTTCAACTCAGTATCCGTCTAGTCCAACCGAAAACTCTGTCAGCTACTGCTGCTGCAGAGTGCAGACGTTGTGCCGACGGGCTCGGAGTCGGCACCGCGTGCATCAACAGTCATTCAAAGCAGCTGTAGTAATCACACAACCGGACGGTGTAGAAAGTCCCGTCAGTTAAAAATAGTAATGGAGTTTTTAAATCCATGTTAAATCGGCAGGATATAGAGCTAGCTAGCTTAAAAATAAAAACTAACCAATGGTCACAAACAGTGTCAAATGTGATGTGTTCAGGTTGGCTCAGTAATATGATTGATGCGTTCAAATGCCATAGTAAAAAAAAATAAGAATTGAGATTTTGGTGAAAACTTGTTTTCCCAGTAATATAAAATAGGGTTAGGACATATGCTTAGGACACTGATAATTTGTTATATTGCATGTTTATGCATTTGTTTGTGTTGGAAGGCTTTTGAAATGTGTTGTAATTATTGTTGTTGTTTAGAAATCAATTTACAGAGACTTTACACTTGATAAAGACAAAAAACAGTTAATATTGTGAAGCCAAGTTTAAGAAAAAAGAGGGGGGTAGAGAGATGAAAAGGGTAGAAAAGAAGATGAAAGGAAAGGACAGAGGGGGGGGGGGGGGGGGGGGGGGGGGGGGGCCTCAATTGTTCTCAAAACCGCAATACAAATTCAGGGTGATGTGTTTTTCTCCAACATTTGAAGATTTCAAATAAACATTTTTCCTTGAAAAACATGTCTAAACATTTATTGTAAGCAGTAGATTTAAGCAATATTTAAAAATAGTGTTTTGACAACTTTAAACGGAACCGTCATTTTCGGTTTCGGTTTCGGTATTCGGCCAAGCGATTAATTATTTTTCGGTTTCGGTTTCGGCCACAAATTTTCATTTCGGTGCATCTCTATTAACTATGAATAACTGACTTAAAGGTAGTTTAGAAGCTATTAACAACCAAGGCAGTATAAAACCTATTACTAATAAGTAAGGAAGTATCCTACTCACTACTAACTGACTAAAAAGGTAGTATAAGCTACTAACAACCAATAAAGTATAAAACCTAACTTACATACTATATCTGACTAACTGTAAGTAAGGATGTATGCTACTAAATCCTACTAACTGACTATAAAGTAGTATATAAACGACTCACTTCAACTAACTGACTAAAATGGGTAATATAACCTGCTAATTTACTATGAGGTACAACCTATTATAACAAATGTTTATAGGTTTTCCTTTTTTCAGATGCAATAAAATCCCTTTAAATCAATAAAACCCCTTTTTGTTGCTATATCTTTGGTCAAATGATTAAGCAAAGCGGGCTAATGTTTCTTCAGGGCTTTGAAAGGGATAATGTTCACTGCACATTACCCCTTCCAGAAATGTTTTGTAAATGTCTTTGTACCGGTCAATCCAGAGGTCCAGAGCTGCACCTCCTCAGAGTCCGTCTCTTCAGGTGAGCAGACTCTCACCTGGCTGGGCTTCTCTCTCCTCATGAAGGCTGGAGCCACAAAGGACAGGCCTGACACACACACACACACACACACACGCACACACACACACACACACACACACACACACACACACACACACACACACACACACACACACACACACACACACACACACACACACACACACACACACACACACACACACACATACACACACACACACACACACACACACACACACACACACAGTGATGTGTACAGCAGCACCACCTGTGTCTGTATGTATAGCAATGTACTCAGTAAAATAGTATTTAAGTATGAGTGGTTTACCAAGAGACCACATAACCAAATGGTTTTCCTTGATCTGCATGAATCTTTTTTTCTCTGCCATACAGAGGCGGTTCCATTTTGTTGTGGAAAAGTAGGCCCTGATATCCGCAAAGTCCTCCTTCACCACAAACACACAACATAATGTCCAATACTGTTGATCTAACCTTACCACTTTGTAGATAAACAACATTAACTACAACCGTAACACATTCTAGGTAATACTGAATATATCAAAGTCAACAGCTATAGAGCAGCCAATTAACTGTTGTAAATCCCACATATTTCTCATAAATAAAGTAATATCGTTCTCCTAAATTGCCATTCTCTCCATGGAGGGTCCCTTTCATGAACACATTGGTCTTATCTGATCGTATTTAATGGTGTTTAACTCACCAATGTTGCATGAACAGATGTTTAAAGTATTGATATGGTGTCTCACCTCCTCCACTGAGTTACTCATCTGACTGGTAGGCCTACAGCTTGAGTCCAGATCAATCGTCTAACAATGAAACATAATTAGAACATCTGGGGAAAATGTCGACGGCTAACATCCCTTTGCTAAGTTAATAAGAGTTACTTAACGTTGGTTAGTGAATTGGCGCTGACTAGTCAACACGATGATTGGAGGGATTCTGACCATAAATCACTTATGTCGTCCACTTATGCTTCGTTATGTTAGCCATTAAATGATATAATAACCAAACAAGTTTCAAATATAATACATTTCAGAGCATGCCTTACCACATGAACTTGAATGGCACAAAAATGGAGATCCGAGATTCTATTGTTCAGTTGATTCGGCCCCAAACTGAGAAGAAGCGGGAAAACTTGGGCGAAGTCCCGCCCCTTCTGCCGTGTTCCAATACCCGTACTGTCCGTACTTACTAGCCAACATTTGAGTACGCAGTACGTTCCAATTCAGATCCGGCGAAAAGAAGTATACTTCAAGGACCCGGATGCCGTCCTCAAAACGGGCTAATCGTGAAGTGTGGATCGAAGGACACTCCCAGGCCCCCAGGATAGGCGCATACTTCCGCAATCCACCAGTGCTCAGAGGCCAAGCCTGGTATTGCAGCCATAGATATATATAGAACACTAGATACGCCACGCCCCTCTCAGCCGCGGCAAACGGAGCCGCCATCTTGTGTGGGTCTTGAGTAGGCATTCTCAGACTGTCAGACAGCCACAAATACATTTGGTCACAGCTAATTTCTCAGCTCAAAAAAAATGCCAGTTCATTGTGCTGCTTTCGGGTGTGTACACCGACGTTCAGTACACACCAGACGAGAGGGAATCACTTTCCACAGGTGAGATACATTTTTTAAGTACATTTTATAGTCATCATTAGCTAGCTTACATTGTGGAGGAGGACTACGGTGAAAGTGAATCGTTTGCGCTAGTAACACTATCGCTGGTTAAACGTCTGCTTACTCTACTATTTACACAATTCAATTTCCCCTGTAACTTAAGTTTGGTAACCTTATTCCAATTTAACTATTTAGGGTTTAGGGGTGTGATCGTTTACAAACTTGTCTAACGGTTACACGACTGCAATGTTTTCATATAGGCCTACACGTTCAACCGTTTCGTATGGCAGGGGCGATGTTTTTTTTCGTCTGGCAGACAGTCAGACTTATAGACAGAGTTAGACCGAGAGATCTTTATTTATTAATTTTACTGTTTGACTTCAAAGTGATCATCTGACTTTAGACTCCCGCTTTCACGGAGACAAAAGTAGCCAATAGTGAGATTGAAATGATTTGCCCCCCCCTTAACCCTAGCTTGAGTTTAAATGTAAATTGGTTTTGGTAAATGCCATCACCTAAATTGTAACTGCTCTTGCCTTTTTTCTTATTCCTTAAGGTTTCCCAAAGCCGGTGACCAGCGAAGAAAATGGGAAGTCGCTCTTAAAAGACAGGGTTTTGCTGCCAATGACGATACCATGCTCTGCAGTAAACATTTCAAGCCAGAGCATTTTGACCGGACTGGTCAAACTGTCAGGATCAGACTTGGTGTTGTTCCATCCATCTTTGCCTTCCCCGCTCATCTTCTAAAAGTAGGTATACTATTTAGGCTTTCTTGTATGTCAGTGAAACTTATTGATTTATTATGTTATTTCACTAAAGTCAACAGCCAGCACTGACCGGACCACCTCGAATCTCAGGCGAGCCAAGGAGAGCCTACCAATGGACATCCCTCAATATGCCCCTGTTGAACCTGCAGCTCTGCCTCAGTCTCAGCTTGTTGTGAGTAGGGTTCGAACGATTATTTACGCCCCCTACATGCACTGTGCATTCCTTCATCACATGGGGTTGGGGGGTTGACATTTTACTGGATGTTTAATAGATGGGATCAGGCAGATGAGTAATACTTACCTCAACATTCATCTTTTTGTTGTTCAGTGACATTATTCATTGTTCATAAAATAATCAAAACTTGATAAAGCTCTACTTACAAATAAATCTGTCTGTTTTTAATTGTATTATTGTGCTTTGATGTCTGCCTATGACAACATTGTTACAATTTCAGGGTTAAACATTTCCCAGTTGAATTCAACTCCAAAAGTATTATTTTAACATGTGTTGGGGTAGTAGTAATAAATACTTTCACATACAATGGGGAGTTTTCGAGCCAACAGAAATAACACTTGGAGTATGACAGCAGGTGTTTTTCCCTCCCTTTTACTAGGACCACACTTATGCTCTGTCCAGTTGCCCTTTGGCTCTTAAGGAGGGGTACATTAAGGCAAAGGACAATGTAAGCAGACTGCAGAGGGAAAAGGCGAATACAAGGAAGCGTGAATTGAGGGAAAAGAGTTCCTTAAAGGATGTGCTGATGGAGCTGAGGGAGAAAAACTTGATGACTGAAGAACTAAGTCAGAGGGTTGGATTGTATGCAGGTAAAATGACGTATGGGTCTGATTCCTTAGATACATGTCTACAGTATGTCCCGGAAACATGTCCCTGTTATATTAATGCGTAATCTATGTGTTCAAAGTAGAATTTGTGCTCATGTGGCCGATTTGTTTGGAAATTGTATTTGTTCATTTTTAACTGCTCTACACTTTGGGCGAGATGACATCTACACTAGGCTATGAATACCAACACCAATCATAATATATATTGGTAATTTATTTGATAACCGGTGGAAATAATTCTTTATTCATTGTTAGATCTCCCACTGCACCTTTTCGAGAAAAAGGCCAGTGAATACAGCAAAGAACAGAGGGAGTTTGCCATCACATTACACCTGCATGGACCCAAGGCATACCGCTACCTCAGAAGCACGCTGCAACTTCCTCTCCCTCATCCACGCTCATTGCAAAGGTATCGTATGTTTTCTTCGAGAATGAAATAAAACCAACCTCTATTAGTTCTAAACAACAATTTTATATGGTCCGGGCTAGAGAGGTTAAAATGAATTGCCAAGTAGTCAAAATCTAAAATCATAATGAATTGCTTGAGGAAAATGAGTGATGATTCCTTGGCCTGATAATATGATGGGTACTTTACTTTTTAATTTTTTTAAAGGTGGTTGTCATCATTGGATGAGAGGCCGGGCCTGAATATAATGATGCTCAACATGTTGGGGCGTAAATTGGAAGAAGACCCTGACAAGCATGGCCATGTGACATTAATGCTGGATGCCATCTCCATAAAGAAGCATCTGCAGTACAATCCTCGGACTAAACGGATGTCAGGATATGTGGACCTAGGCAACGGCTGTAACGAAACGGATCCTGCCACAGAGGCTCTAGTGTTGATGGTCGTTGGCCTTAAAGGCCATTGGAAGGCACCGATAGGCTACTTCTTTACTTCTTTACTGCAACACTCACAGCAGACACACAAAAAGAGCTTGTTGTCCACGCTTTGGAGGCACTACATGACCGTTCCATCAAAGTAGTGAGTGTTACCATGGATGGACATGCCACCAACCTGGGTATGTGCAACTTGCTTGGAACTAATCTTAAGGGAAACCCGAAAGACCCCCTGAAGACCAGCTTTACCCATCCCTCTTCAGGTGATGAGGTATTTGTCATAATGGATGCGTGCCACATGCTCAAGCTCGCTTGATATGAAATATGCTTGAGGTAATACATTTCTCTTGGTATTTGTGGTGGTCTTTATATTCCCATCCTCTGTATGCACTATCATCATATATCATATACTATTCAGGGGTTTTTCTAGAAAAAAAAAAGTAGCAGGGAGCAGACCCCTGCGCAAAGCCGAGGGAGCAACGCGACCGAGGCGGGGGAGGGTGTGGAAGGGGGGTCTCCCCCTTCCACCGCGCGAAGCCTTTGAAAAAATAATGATTAAATGGTACATTCTGAGGCTATCTTAGAGAGAAATTCTAGCTCTTGTGGTCATCCTGAAAAGCTAAAATACTATCAACTTTTGGTAGACTTGTACAACTTTACCCTGTAAATAAACACGACAAATTTCAAAAATATTGGCTAAACTTTTATTAAGTAGGACAAATCACAACAGCAGCCGTCTGTTCCTGAGACTGCCCCAACGGCTCACTGCCTTGTCAAAATCAAATCAATTGCAGGCCCCTCAATACTGATCCTGAGGAGGTGGTTCAGGGTAGCGTTAGTCATGGTAGACCTCCTGTGCCATGCCTCTATGGACCAAGTTGTGGGGCTCTAGAGTCAATAATGGCGACGCTATAGAAATGTTACTATTGTTGTCGTTTTCAGTTTTGCACTTTGCAGACGGTCCCTAAGCTCGCGGCTGAAAGCCGACTGCTCGTAGAAGCCAATGCAATTCAGTTTTGCACTTTGCAGACGGTCCCTAAGCTCGCGGCTGAAAGCCGACTGCTCGTAGAAGCCAATGCAATTCACCGTTCGCTAAAGACGGCTCGTTTGGATGAAAACTATGTTGTAGCTGGTTCTCTGGGTTACTACACTTTTATTGGGCTTATTCGGCCTTGCAGCTGCAATTTAGTTCCCTGCTACGGGTTCCCTGGTAACAGGGAACCCTGTTCGACTGTTCGTTTTGCTCTCGCAAAACTCTTGATCAACACTCAGCATTTGTTTATTTCTGTCGTTCATTGAAACCGCTTTGTGCAGAGAGAACTGGAATGGTCTTGTATACTTGCTTAGCATCTTAGCGCCTAGACCAAAAACCCATTCAAATACATAGTAGCTAGCTAGCTTGCTGCTAATAACTTTAACGTTACAGGGCTCTAAAGTGCGACCAATTTGGTCGCACATGCGACCTAATTTCTCAACGGTGCGACTAAAAAAAATCTGAGGTCGCACCGGTGCAACCAGCCGTTCAAAAAGAAAAAACCTCCGCGACTCTGAAAGGCCCATATCATGGTCTAAACCAATCAGAGATAATGAAGAGCGGGACCCCCCTCTGATTGGCCGTGGTCCCGATATTCCTGTTTATTCTACTTCATTTAAGAATACTCGTCAGAATTTTGCGATTTTCGCAGGCTACAATATTGTATCTGTCAGTTGTCAAATTTGCTGAACAAAATGTTAAACTTCAATAATTGTTCATAGTCAACTTATATCGTGCATTTATTTAAGCTCTCAACAGCATAACCATACAGCTTCGCCACATCGGCGGGAAAACACGGCACACGCAAAGTAGGCTACATCCATGGAATCAGCCGTTCAAAACCAGTCTGCATGAATCGTATGACAACTGGATGGCAGGGGATGCGGACAAGGTATACACCGCAGGGGAGAACATGAGAGCCCCAGCTCGCCGCATAGTAGCCTGGGTGCTTTAAGCATGGAATAAGCTGGATACGGAGTGGGTGAAAAACTATGTGTGTGTGTGTGTGTGTTTGTGTGTCACTCTGTTCGAGCCTGCATGAGAGTTCAATGTTGTCATTAGCTGTTACGTCTTTCTGACCAATCGCAGTTCAAGGCCGACCTGGGCTGTACCACTTCGGGAGGGGGCGCTCAGTTACTCCCCTCTAGACAAAACCGAATTGGTTGCGACGTTGACCCGGCGCCGCCCGAAACGTTAACAGGCCACGGGGAATTCTCCCAACTCTCCCGATTACCACTCTGCGTGTGCGTGCCTGTGTGTGTGTGCAGGCGTTATTCAATTGCCTGGTAAACATATAGTAGCAACGCGAGTGGCTCCCCAGACTTTCATAAGTGCAAGGCGCCACGCACTCGTTCCTCTAAGTATGGGAATTATTTAATTTAAAAGGAAACAATTCCGTGATATGTCGTCTTTGCAGAATGGAGATGACTTTCCATTCTAGCACCACGGCAATTCACCCTGAAGAGGCGCCACCTGGTAGCAGCTGCAGATGACCGAGCACCGTAGAATTGCATTACTTTGAACTTTTATTTTGGAATTTAAAGGCAATAAACATGTATTGAAATGTTAAGGAATTCATAATTTATGTCAATCAACATTTATAAATTGCTATTAGTCAATTAATGGGGAGATAATCGATAATCGAATCGAACTGAAAAAATGAATCGTTAGATTAATCGATGCATCGAAAAAATAATCGCTAGATGAATCGTTTAAAAAATAATCGTTTATCCCAGCCCTACCTGTGAAACTGCAGTGTTGAATGCGATATGGTTGACAATTTGGGTGCACCTAACTTTTGTGCTGGTGCACCTAAGAAAAAAAGTTAGGCGCACCAGTGCAACCAGTGAAAAATGTTAGTTTAGAGCCCTGCGTTAGCATGTCGACTCGGTCTGGGAAACTCCAATTCGGATCGGAATATTTTTGGAGTAATTATAAGTTATTTGAGGATCAGACACATTGTCAGGTGGTGGTGTTGGGATATTTTCGCGGAGAAAAGATCGTTTTGAGAAATAGTGTATGTTGTACAGCAGCATGTAAGTACAGATCCAAGTCTGAAAGGTTCAGTCGGCATTTCGGTAGGATGGCGCACGCCGGGAGTATCGGGGCGCAGCGCCCCTGTTCCCTTGTTTAGAAAAAACCCTGCTATTCTTTCATATATCTTCATGCAGTTGCTGATGGGCGTATCCCTCTGTAGCTGCCAAAACCACGTTTACATCGTGGTTGTATTCGTGCGACTAATAAATAATAATTCTGATTCAATTTCTGTAGTCATACCGGACTATCAAGAGTGGCAGTGGCAGGATCGAGTGGAAGCACATTGTTGAGCTCCACAATGTGCAAAAAAAGGCAGGGCTGCATGCAGCCAACAAACTGACAGATACTCATGTCAGTTTCAACAACCAAAAAATGAAGGTGTGTTTGTGTGTGTGTTGGGGGGGGGGGGGGGGGTCATATACTGAGATTTGTTTTAAATGTAATATGCAATACAATTAAAATACATTTCTTATTATTAAGGTTTCCCTGGCGGCACAGACATTAAGCAACTCGGTTGCAGTGGCCCTCCGGACACTGAAAGATCTTGGCTACGAACAATTTAATGACTGTGAAGCCACAGTGGAATTCCTTCAGGTACTGCAACACTAGGTTATGAATCCCTTGAACCCAATTGTCACTCCGTGCTATACTTGCATGGCAGTATAGCATGTCAATGTTTTTTCAGTATACAAAACATAATTAGTGTATTGACAAGCAGGCCTCTCCCACTCACTTCCTACTTTCAGCCTCATATGTTCACCACATTTAAGCCAATATGTATTGAATTTTGACTGAAAGGCAATTAAGTTGGATATCTGATACCTATAGATCATCTGATTTTTCCCTCTGGTTGCCAAAGCTCTAGCATCGAATAACTTGTTACAGTGATTAAGATATATGAATAAACCCAAACATTTCTTTAGATGATTGACAGGCTCTTTGACGTATTGAATAGCCGAAACCCTCATGCTAGAGGATACAAAGCACCGATTGGGAACCTCAATTGGTGTTACAAGTTTGAGTTCCTGTCAAAGGCTAGGACAAGAGTCTCCCTTTCCACTGCTGAGATGTCATCTGCAGATGCCGCCACTGCTGAAGAGCTGGTTTCTCCAATTCTGAACATTTCTGCCCTTGTAGGGGACCACAGCTACCTCCCGACTCGCTTTGGTGCTCTAGTAGACAACGCACTGGTCTACATTGCTGGGTTCGTCGTCCGGTGTATTTTTCGCAGCCTGTCCTGTGATGTGTGCCGTGCCAGCCTGGTGACAGATGCTTTAGCTGTCCCATTTGACCAGAGCTACCATCTCCTGGAACTTCGCAATAACGGTGGGCTGATGATTCCTTCAAAAGGAACTGTAAAGGTCAGTAAAAACATCCATCAGCTCCTCTGTACACACAGCTAGCATGCTGCCCAACGATGACCAACAGCCCAACCCATCCTCATACAGTCACAGCTTTAACATTTTCTAATTCTCTTTTTGAAGGTGGTGAGAGCTGCGGAGAGGGCCATTCGTCAACACTCTCCAGGGAAAGACCCTGATGAGGTTGTTGTAGCCCACTTCGTCAGAGAGGAAATCGGGACGGAGGACGTCTTTGCACTGGGGAGCCATGTCCAAGAAAGCCAGTTTGGCATCGACAATCACCTGTCCCTCCTACTGTCGCTGGTTGTCTCTGTTTTTATGCGAATACGGCTGCATCATATCGCCAAATTAACCTCGCTTACCTGGCAGAGAGAAAATTCCCGAAAGAAACTCGGAAAACCATCCTGTTTCAAGGATTTTGAAAACGACACATATAGTTATATATATACAGTGATGTTGCTAGGTACGCGTCCTGCGTCCCTGACGCATTAAAATCGAAAAGGACGCACTAAACTCACTATCCATGCGTCCCGGGGACGCATCTCATTTTCCCCATGAAAAACGATACATTGTGAACATTAAACAACTCGTGTTTAATCACAGTAACTGGCCAAAGAAACCTTCTTGTGAGCAGATCGGAAAAGCGCTGTTTCAACCCTCTGCGCATCTACTTGGCGCAGACGTGATCCCCTGTACAAAGTATCGCGACATGCTAATTTAGCCGCTACCAAAACAACTAGCTCGTCACCGCTGATTTCATTTCAACAATTAAAAATACGAACTTCATAGTAAATAAACCCACGTTTCCACTGCTCGATGCTGTGCTCATTCGTGTCGAATGAGCAAATCAAACAGGATTTTTTTGCAATCCTTCTGATTGAATATATGTACATTTATGACAAAATCGTGAGGACTAGGCTTGTGACACACACACACACACAAATGTGGCGCTCGCGCGGTAATAGCTCATTGGCGCCACCTAGTGATCATTATGTGCAAATGCACAGCCTCTCATTAAAATGACTTGGGGGTCATTTGACCCCTCTTGCGGCGCTAGGAGTAAGTAAAAATGGCCCGGCGTTTCTAGTGTTAAACATGAACGGTTGAGTACTCCAGCTCTAACCATATCATACCACCATCAAGGAGTTTAACACTATTAATTTAATTTAAGAAATAGAATAATAATAAAAAAGAAACACATTTTTTAAACTGGGGAGTCGACTCGGGACCCATTGAATTTCTCAGGGACCCACCCAACTTGCCACCTGTGGGTCCCGGGGACTCACTACATTGAAAACCTATCAACATCACTGATATATATATAGTTATAGTTATATATATAGTTATAGTTGTTATATATATAGTTCTGTATATGTGTATAGTTATATATGTGTATATATATGTGTTTGTGCATATATTTGTGTATATATATAGTATTGAATGTATAATTGTAAACATACTGTACCAAACTACATTAGGATTATAAATCAATAAAAATTATATATAAAGTGTAAATATAGTATATCAAATTATAAAAATATATAGATGTAGATATATGGATTGTATATTGTAAATTATAAAATATATAGTATTTATTTTATTTAAGTTGTATATGTATGGATTGTAAATATCAAATATAGTGCCATAAAGAAAATTGTATATAGATATATATATAAAAAGATGAGGAACACAGGAAGTTAATTGATTAAATATTTGTCCTTTTTCTTTTTGTTTTGTATTTTTCACATGTTTAATTTGTATTTGAATGTCTGAAATAAATTCAATCCATAGTTCCAGTTGTATCTCAGTCTGGAGGGTTGCTGGTTCTAGTCCACAGTGATGCAGTGTTAGAGTGGTTTGAGAGTTATAAGCTAAATGGATAAGATATTTACTTTTTGAGAAATAAAATGTTAATCTGAGGCCAGCAGAAACATTTCTGATAGTAGATATAATCAGTGGCAAGTTAAATGTCCTGTGTTAAAAAGTGTGTTTCTTGTATAACATGGAGGAAAAAAATCTGCCTACCACTTAAAATCAAACATGGAATATCAACTATGATGTTTTTAGTGTCATCCACTGAGCCATCGCCGCTAAAATTTGCTACATGTTTGCATGAATTCTCCATAAGGTGTAATGCACTAGGCAGCGGGTTGACCCATTCAAGATGGCCGCCGCGGTGGCCGTCAGCCGACCGGAGCTCAACATTGCCGTGACGTATCTAGTGTTCTATATATATCTATGATTGCAGCTGTTTAAGCTGGCTGTGGACGGGGGTCCGTCATTTCATGTGGCCCAGAAGTAGATATCGCCGTCCACTCCAATACAAGTGGGGAACAGGATTGTGTCTCCGCAAAAAAATTCTGGATATCAATCAAAGGCTCATAATTATATTTCTACCCTGTTCTAAAAAAATGTAAGTTTTTTCTTTTCAAAACGCCTCCTCAAGCGTTTTATTAGCAGTTTATGTTGGGTGGGCAGCTGAAAGGAGTCGTACTGAAACAAACGGCTCCTTGCTATGGACCTATTTTGAAGTGCACGGCTCCATTAAAGGTCCCATGACATGAAAATCTCACTTTGTGAGGTTTTCTAACATAAATATGAGTTCCCCTAGCCTGCCTATGGTCCCCCAGTGGCTAAAACTTGCGTTTGGTGTAAAACGAGCACTAGCTGTTCTGCTCGCCTTTGAAAAAACGGAGGCTCAAGCGCGCTGATTTGGAATGTCTGTGCTCATGACGTCATGAGGAATCTCGGCTCCTCCCCTTACTCTGCCTGGCCCGCCCAGAGACGTTGGCCCGCCAATGAGACTCGACCGTGCGAGCGCCACATCTGTGTGTGTGTGTGTGTGTGTGAATACACACACTGTAACGCAAGTGTTTCTTGTCGGTTCTTTGACGTGTCTTGTATTTCCACAACGAGACTGTCGTGGGGGTTATCTGAGCCATGTTTGAGAAGGAATTGGGGGAAAGGAACTTTGGTTTGACTCGCTGAAGTACATGAACTGCGACATGCCGCCGGTTGCCGCGAGGCACCATCGCCCGGCAGCGGGCAGCTGGCAGCAGGCAGCGCGCGGTTCAGTCGACTTCAGGTTGATGTGAAAGTGGAAGAACCAGAGACGTCGCAGAACCCGACAAAGTCGTTTGTGATTCATAATATCGTCTGGAGGCGCACACAATATATTATATGATATAGATATCTATGTATTATATGATATTATTTAGATATAGAGCTCCAGGACTGTAACGCAAGTGTTGTACACTTCCTTGTTATTTGGCGCATAACGCGTCGGACTCTCGTCTCTGGTATTTCTACAACGAGACTCGTATTGGGGGTTATCTCAGCCAAGGTTGAGAATTAATTGGGGGGAAAGAACTTTGGCTTCGACTCCCTCAAGTCAAGAACATGAACCACGACAAGGAGGAGAAAGGGATCTTTGCCGGGCAGCGCTTAGGCACCTCCGCCTCCGGCGGTGGTCCCTCAGCGGGGCTCAAGCGGGAGACATTCGCCGCCAACAATCCCTTTCTCCTCCATGTCGTGGTTCATGTTCTTGAGGGAGTCAAAGCCAAAGTTCCTTCCCCCCAATTCATTCTCAACTTTGGCTGAGATAACCCCCAATACGAGTCTCGTTGTAGAAATACCAGAGACGAGAGTCCGACGCGTTATGCACCATCACACCAACAGCAGAACGGTTATCCAAATAACAAGGAAGTGTACAACACTTGCGTTACAGTCCTGGAGCTCTATATCTAAATAATATCATATAATACATAGATATCTATATCATATAACATATTGTGTGCGCCTCCAGACGATATTATGAATCACAAACGACTTTGACGGGTTCTGCGACGTCTCTGGTTCTTCCACTTTCACATCAACCTGAAGTCGACTGAACTGCGCGCTGCCTGCTGCCGGCTGCCCGCTGCCGGGCGATGGTGCCTCGCGGCATGTCGCAGTTCATGTAGCCTACTTCAGCGAGTCAAACCAAAGTTCCTTTCCCCCAATTCCTTCTCAACCATGGCTCAGATAACCCCCACGACAGTCTCGTTGTGGAAATACAAGACACGTCAAAGAACCGACAAGAAACACTTGCGTTACAGTGTGTGTATTCACATTGATGTGGACGTTGAAGAACCAGGAACGTCGGAATATCGGCTCACACAGCTTTTGGCCGTGATAATATGTATTATATGATATAGATATCTGTGTAGGCTATATGATAATATTTAGATATAGAGCTCCAGGACTCCCGTGTGTTCTAGAATATTTACAGAACACGGCTAAAGGCTGTGTGCGCCTCGCCATTGCGATACATCCACTGTAAACAGAGCGCATGGTACCGTCCCTGGCTGCAAGCTGCTCAGGGCCACACCCCCACCCTCCTCCTTGACACGCCCACCGAAACAGCGCATTTGGGGGAAGCTCAATGTGCGACTGGCTCGGAGTGGCTGTAACTCTGCACCACGGCTGAATTTCAGGAACGTCTTTGAATACTGTGTTAGTTGCCCACTAATACCTATATTAAAGAATACATAAAATAGCATGTCATGGGACCTTTAACTTCCGAATTAAATTAAATCCCGAATTAACTTCCATTAACTCCATTAACTTCCAAAGTCTGAGATTTGTCCTTTTACTTAACATGAATGGCGTTGAACACGGATATATAACACACATATCATTGAAATAACGACGCTGAAGTTGGCATCCGATTCGCAGCATCCGATTCGGCAGCTGGTCCACTTTAAAACGGTCCTGATTGAAAACCACTACACCTAGACTCTTCAAATCTGGACTAAATTATCACAGTGAGGCTATACATTATGTAAAACATATTTTCAGATTTGTGAAACCTTTACCCTATTTGTGAAAATGCAATACAGGCTCATTTAGGGGTCCAGACCGCATTGCTTTTTCACAAATAGGGTAAAGGTTTCAAAAATCGGAAACTATGTTTTACATAATGTATAGCCTCACTGTGATAATGTAGTCCAGATTTGAAGAGTATAGGTGTAGTGGTTTTCAATCAGGACCGATTTGAAGATTCTAAGTGGTTTTCAAGCCGAATCGGATGCTGCGAATCGGATGCCAACTTCAGCGTCGTATTGAAATAGCTGTAACAGGCACGGACGTATTGATTACCTGAATGATTATGGGAGACCTACGTAATTTTCATAATATTGTTAATTGTCTAATATTAACATTTCAGTTGCGTTGGTAGGTATTTCATTTTCATTTGCTTGTTTAGCTATGTATGACAGGGTTATGGTTAGCTATGTATGACAGTTGACAATGTTGGTGTATTACAATTCATTATTTGGTTAGGCTACTCCAACTTCGTTGCTGGTCGATATGTAAACATTTACTTTTATATAAATTATTGATTGCATTTTTCGTAAATAGTTAGTTGGAAGGAATCTGTTTCTTAAGCAATAACATTGAACTGAATTTTTTAGGCCTAAATACGTTTACTATGTTACTATGGTATTATATGGAGCAATCTTACATATTTATGAAGTTTCCAGATCAATAAAGTTCTATCTCTTCTTATTTGAACTGCATGTATATCCTCTTGATTATAGTATTACAGTGTGTACCTTGGTTATCAGCTATCATAGAATGGTGTCCAAATGGCTGCATGTGTAAGAAATAGGATTTGAACCATGTGTTACAATAAAAAAAGCTTTTATTACAAGACCCCCCACCCCAAATTTTAACAAAACACTTTTTTGTATATACATGTTTCATGTATTTATATGTTTTTTTTTACATGTTGTGACTGTCTGAGTTTGTGATGTGAGTCTTTGGTCTCGTATTTATATGCATGTTTCATGTATTTATGTTTTTTACATGTTGTGACTGTCTGAGTTTGTGATGTGAGTCTTTGTTCTATTGTGTCTCGTATTCATATACATGTTGTGACTGTCTGAGTTTGTGATTTGAGTCTTTGTTCTATGTTCCCACTCTTGGCCTGCACCTTGACGTGGTGAGTGGGCTTTAAACTAAGCCAGGCCTTTTATATTTTTTCGTTTGTTATTCACAGTCTATCTTATTAATGATACAAAGCCTTAATTAAACCCCTTCTCTTCTGTTTGCAGAAACTGGAAACTTCAGAGTATATTTTATCTTAAGTTAGATAATCTTTTTTGTTTCCTCATCAGATCCCAGTCCATCATGCTCCTCTACTTGTCTGCCGTGCCACCATCATGCCTCATGCATCACCTCTCAGCGCCTACCCAGCTGCATCTTATTCCATTTCGAAAAAGCGAGCATCTCACCAAGTAAAGTTTTGCTAATGCCTGCTCAAGTTATTTAAATACTTCATTCTATGGATATCTGAAAATATTTACAGATGGTTCTAAAGATCCCAAAGGACAATGTGGTATTGGCATATATATTCCAGAATTTGAAAAAGGATATGGATATAGAGTGGGTGACTTTATCATACTCAATCGAGATGGCCACAATAATAACCGCTCTTAGATGGGTTGTAGATACTAAGTTTTATAACAGATAATTCAATACGTGAAGATTTGGTGATAGAGGTAAAGCATCTTCTTTTAAATATTATAAGCCTTGGTTTAGTTATTCAGTTCTGTTGGATTCCAGCCCACCATGGTATATATGGCAATGAAATTGCTGATAAATTAGCTAAAAGATACTAACCTAATTAGAAGAATTTAACCTTAAGTATATATATATTTTTTTTTTATTTATTCATTTGTTTTGTTAGTTTGTTTTATTTTGTTTATTTTGTTTCGTTAGTTTGGTTTTTTCTTTGAATTTATTTTTATGATTTAAAGTATCATTTGCCAACGTCCTTGTCACAAACTCCTGTGTAGTAGTCCAGTAGGTGGCGGTATATGGGGAAAAACTATGATCCTCCACTAAACTAGAAGAAGAAGAAGATCTCTGCATCCGGTACGTCACGGACTAGGCCACGTGTCTTGGCCCCATAACGCGGAAGCAAATCGCTCCTGTATGTTACCCTGCGCCACTGAGCAGTTTGTATCAATGGTGGATTCAATGATTCGTTTCCGTGACCCAGTTCGCGTGATTCAGTTCGCCACGAGGAGTCGTTCGCGAATCGTTCGTTCGTTCGTTCGTTCAGTCGAGTTTCCGGTAGCACTAACTCCACTGAGTCTGTGGATTCACTAACGGTGAATCGCATCATGGAATGCACGCCATTGCACGGTTCTCAGTTGAGTCAGTCAGACTCAGTGGAGTAAGTGCTACCGGAAACTCGTTCGTTCGTTCAGTCGAGTCGGTGAATCGAATGGTGAACGAGACGACCGAACGAACGAGAGAGACGAACCGGTTCAGTTCGTTCGTCCTAAAGACTCATTCGAACCGGTTCGCGAACGAACGAGCCAACACTAGACCAGACGACCAGCCTCCACACTCAGCATGGGGGGGGGGGGGGGGACTGCTGCTGCTGCTGGGGCTCCTCTCCGGGGGGTCTGCAGGAAGGACCCTTCAGAGCGTCTCGGTCCCAACTATATGTAGAACCGGAACTAGAACTATAGTGGTCCCGAAGCAGTGCTTAGTTTTGCTGTCTTTCCTTTTGATGTGAAAATGCGTCCGTCTGTCTGTCTGTCTGTCTGTCTGTCTGTCTGTCTGTCTGTCTGTCTGTCTGTCTGTCTGTCTGTCTGTCTGTCTGTCTGTCTGTCTGTCTGTCTGTCTGTCTGTCTGTCTGTCTGTCTGTCTGTCTGTCTGTCTGTCTGTCTGTCTGTCTGTCTGTCTGTCTGTCTCTCTCTCTCTCTCTCTCTCTCTCTCTCTCTCTCTCTCTCTCTCTCTCGTGTAAAGTGGGTCAGTAAGTGCTTCGATTCTACTTACAGTCAGAGCCTTCAACGATGAAGATGTACACCAAAAGTGCAAAAATCCTTAGAGTAAATATAAAACAAAATCATGAAATAACTACAGCAACAGCTTTTAAGTGTTGTATTATGAAGACAAGACATTGCGATGGATAGAGGATAGCTCTCAGATAGAACTTGTTCTGATACCATTATGTCTGCACATTATCATGGCTCCTATTGCACTCCTACCATCCCTGGAGAGGGATGGTAGGAGTGCAATAGGAGCTTCTCCAGGTTCCCTGATATTAGGGGGGTTTCCCTGCCCTTTGGGGGGCTAGGGTCAGGGGGCGTCCTTTAAGAAGCGGCCTGCGAAGCCCTTCAGATCTCTGGTCCAGGGTGTTCTAACCTGTTTGACCTGATGGGGATGTGGTGTTTCAAGGCTGCTTGCTGTGTGGTGTTGGTGCGATTGGTGTAGGTAGGCCTCCAGGGTGAATACATTTCAAAAAAGATAGATCTATTTCAAAAGGGTGAAGCTGTGAGGGGGCTCTGACCTGCTGACGGTGACGGTGGTGGTCCCGTGGTGGGTAGAGGAGAGGGTGGTGGTCCCGTGGTGGGTAGCCTGAGAGGGTGGTGGTCCCGTGGTGGGTAGAGGAGAGGGTGGTGGTCCCGTGGTGGGTAGCCTGAGAGGGTGGTGGTCCCGTGGTGGGTAGCCTGAGAGGGTGGTGGTCCCGTGGTGGGTAGCCTGAGAGGGTGGTGGTCCCGTGGTGGGTAGCCTGAGAGGGTGGTGGTCCCGTGGTGGGTAGAGGAGAGGGTGGTGGTCCCGTGGTGGGTAGCCTGAGAGGGTGGTGGTCCCGTGGTGGGTAGAGGAGAGGGTGGTGGTCCCGTGGTGGGTAGCCTGAGAGGGTGGTGGTCCCGTGGTGGGTAGAGACGATGGCAGGACGGTCCCTGGCAACTGCTGACGGTGACACAGCCAACGGGCCCATAGATTTGGTAGGTGACCTTTTTAGAGCATTTAAAAGAAATAAACCACTCAAATAAATATTTCCATCTATTATGTTTATATATTACTGTATAACTGTGTGTATGAATGTATTACTGTGTAACTGTATGTGTGTGTACATGTTAATAATCAGTGAATAATAACAAGTATGCTAGAGACCAGCACTTGTTCTGCTTAAGTGTGTTCTTAATTCAACACGAGAGCTACAGTACTTCTGATGTTTCTTCTAGATGGGGAGGGATTCTGCAGACCGTCCGTAGGAAGACTGTCTGGACTGGGAATGACAGCCATGCAGTATGAATATATCCCTGTGTACATAACTGTGTGTGTGTGTGTGTGTGTGTGTGTGTGTGTGTGTGTGTGTGTGTGTGTGTGTGTGTGTGTGTGTGTGTGTGTGTGTGTGTGTGTGTGTGTGTGTGTGTGTGTGTAATTTCTAATGAAATTCCAGGCAATCAGAGAAGTCGCTCTTTCAAAAATCCAACACCTGTTTGCAAACATCCATATACCTCAGAACATCATCACAGAGATGACAAACAAGACGGTGAGCCTGGTGAGGAAATGGCTTGGCTTAAACACCCACTCGACCCGTGACATCATCTTCCAAGCCCGCGGTGATGGAGGTCTCGGAGTCCCAAACATTGAGTGGGTCTACACAGCCACCAGAACCAACCACCTCCTCAAGATGCTCAACTGCGACGACGTGACAGTCCGGGAAATGGCCCGTGATCACTCCTCCTGCATATGCAGCCACGCAAAATCCCACCTGCGAAGGAGAATGAGCGGCAATTCCTCGGATTCTAAATAAAAGATAATGGAAAACTGGACATCAGAACTGCAGGCTTCGGTGTGCGGTCAGACTGGATGGATCTCAATGACCTGGGCCACCGCTCAGGAATAAATCTGAAGTGGGCGGGGCCCGATGGTACACCTGTTGCACTGAACTCTGTTGTTACGGACCCGCTCATCAATGTATGCCCAACCTTTGAACAGGAAGATGGGCAACACGAGCTGTCAATCAAAACAGCGAGAGCCACAATGCTAAGAATGAAAGTAGAAGAGAGTGCACAGCATTGGACTAGCTTAAGCCTGCAGGGCAAACTGGCACTGCTACCCTTTGCAAACCACTCTGTGTCCCACTCAATCCTCTCAAACACGACCATTGGAGAGGACGTCCTTATCTTTTGCATTAAGGCCCGCTTACAGGTATTGCCAACAAAATACAACCTGGCAATCTGGTATCCGTCACAACACAACCCACACTGCATCCTACATCCCACCCCACACAATAAAGAGACAATGGCTCATATCCTAAACGTATGAGGGGCCGTCTGGGACAGAATTCATACTTGGTCTTACACACACTATTATACTCTCTCACATACACTATTATACTCTCTCACATACACTAAATACTCTCTCACATACACTACTACTCTCTCTCACATACACTACTATACTCTCTTACATACACTACTATACTCTCTTACGTACACTACTATACCCTCTCACATACACTACTATTCTCTCTCACATACACTACTATACTCTCTCACATACACGACTATACACTCTCATACTTACATGTAAAAGGAGTTTAATAGTTTGAATGAAACGGAAGTGAGTTTGAGTGAAACAGAAGTGAGTTTGAATGAAACGGAAGTGAGTTTGAAATGTTCATAAGAGTCCGCAGAAATCGAATATCAATATTATTTTAGTGTAATTACATTGTGTATATGCACAAGCCATCTTATACAAAGCAGCCGAAAAATAGAAAACCGAAACGCTACTATGTTTTTTTTTAGAAAACTGCGATTCAGGGTTTGAATTCTGCTATTGTCGTCTGATTCATTGAATCCGCTGTGTTTGCCAGGGTCTCAGGGTCTTCCGACTCTGGGGAAGAGCCTGCTAGTTTACGCACACCCCTTGCGCATTTGTTCTCTCAACCACACGTGAGACGTTGTTTGACATGCTGGATATCGTCAGAAAGGTATTTTCATTGGCTATTAGGATATCTAAGGCCCGTCCCCGACCCTTGCTGTCTGCTGGTGTAGCTGTCAATCAAAGTATGCACGCACCGTTTTGATAGTGATCGCCTCATTGGCTTGTAAGGCTTGTAAACAAGGAAGTATTGGTCTTACAGACATGTGGGAGGGCTCTATGTCACCGTGAGACCCTGGCAAACACAGCGGATTCAATGAATCAGACGACAATAGCAGAATTCTAACCCTGAATCGCAGTTTTCTAAAAAAAAACATAGTAGCGTTTCGGTTTTCTATTTTTCGGCTGCTTTGTATAAGATGGCTTGTGCATATACACAATGTAATTACACTAAAATAATATTGATATTCGATTTCTGCGGACTCTTATGAACATTTCAAACTCACTTCCGTTTCATTCAAACTCACTTCCGTTTCATTCAAACTCACTTCCGTTTCATTCAAACTATTAAACTCCTTTTACATGTAAGTATGAGAGTGTATAGTCGTGTATGTGAGAGAGTATAGTAGTGTATGTAAGAGGGTATAGTAGTATGTGTAAGAGGGTATAATAGTGTATGTAAGAGAGTATAGTAGTGTATGTAAGAGAGTATAGTAGTGTATGTAAGAGAGTATAGTAGTGTATGTAAGAGAGTATAGTAGTGTATGTAAGAGAGTACAGTAGTCAGGGGCGGCGCCAAACGGTTGCTTGCCGTTTCTATAGCAACTCCAAGCAATTACTCAGAAACCCCAGAGCAACCCCTGATTTTTTGTCAAACTCAAACAACATATTTGAAATAATGCCATTTTCCGTAAAATGGTATTAAATAAGTTCAATTAACCCTATTGCCGAATGCGGTACCCGTCACCATACCGACCATTCCTGTCATATGAATCACCAGATTAAGTGCATAATCAGTGAGTAGCGTCAACATTTCAGGGCTGTGACTGGACTGTCGTTCAAATCAACACGAGTCAGCCTGGGACTCTCCTCTCCTCCCCTCCCCCTCACCGTGCCCAGTTCCCGAGCGTTGGGCATGCGCACACTCTGTAAGTGACATGAACAGATTAAAAAAAAAAACATACACACAATTAACACAAACTCATCCTCATCCTCATCCGCTTATCCGGGGTCGGGTCGCGGGGGGAGCAGCTCAAGCAGGGGGCCCCAGACTTCCCTTTCCCGGGCCACATTGACCAACTCTGACGGGGGGATCCCGAGGCGTTCCCAGGCCAGTGTTGAGATATAATCTCTCCACCTAGTCCTGGGTCTTCCCCGAGGTCTCCTCCCCACTGGACGTGCCTGAAACACCTCCCATTAACACAAACTATCCCAAGCAATATGTACAATATTAATTAATTATTATTTCATGTACATGAAACAATAATTTCATTAATAGCATAGTCTTACGAAAAATAAATAACATTTCAAATATGCGGACATCTCGCGGCGAGATTATCAGTCAGAGATGTTCGTTGCCGGCTCGTTGGCGCTTAAAAAATATGGACAAGTTTTTACTATTTTCTATTTCGAAAGAAATCCAGTTCAAACACGACTCGCGATGGCGAGGCTGAGGATGGGCTCGTTAATAGCCAGAATTGTGTTGGACTTGGCAGTTGTTCGGAGGGGGGTTATGCTGAGGTCAAGAAACTGAAGAAAATATTGTAGCCCACACAGTTCTGAATTAGCAATACAATGTTAGCACATGCTTGCTAGCAATGTTGGTGTGTTAAACCGTATGGATTAAAGTGGAATATTGCAAGACGTCCTGTGATCAAGACATCGATTTAAGGTAGGCCGTTTGGTTATTAAGTTTGCCCGTCGCAGCATATTGACTTGGGGCCCATGTGATTTTGTTTTGAAGTAGGACTAGATTCTAGGTTTGGCTCATGCCAAAGGATGGGTTTATCGTAGCCTGGTATGATCCGCCCTTAATAGAAGTATTATGAAGTATAATAGTATCAACAATAATAGCAACTATTGTATTAATGTTCCACATAGGCCTACATTTGAGACGTATCGCGCAACTAATGTGAATGCTTTGGAATGTACCGTGGCGACGGTGGGTCTGAGATGTGCAATTCACCACTATTGACAGGACAGCTAACCTTGTAGTTGGGCTGTTGATTGAGAGAACTATGTTGTTTGTTATATGTCGTGTGGCCGCAGTGCCACCTGGACTAGCAGTGAATGTGTACATGCCGCTGGGCTATTTTCATGTTGGCCTTCTTAAAGATCTTCCTCTATATTGTTCTATGTCTTTACGTCTTTATATCTGTGCGTGTGTGAGGGAGAGGGAGAAAGATAGCGCACGTTGAACTGTCAAATGATACGATCACACTCAATCACAGTGGTGCGTGCATTAGTGCATTAGTCTGTGTTGTTACTGTACTGTAAACTTGCCTCGTACAGGACCGCAACCACCCCAACCCGTGCCGAAAATGTCTTCCCGGCCGTGCCTCTGCCAAATTCAGGTGTTTTGATCAAGGTTTTTTTTTTTGACCAGCAACCTCTTGAATTCATACAGCAACTGTTAAGCAACTGCAACAAATTATTTCTGGCGCCGCCACTGACAGTAGTGTATGTAAGAGAGTATAGTATTATGTGTAAGAGAGTATAGTAGTGTATGTAAGAGAGTATAGTAGTATGTGTAAGAGAGTTTGAATGAAACGGAAGTGAGTTTGAATGAAACGGGAAAGTTTGAATGAAACGGAAGTGAGTTTGAATGAAACGGAAGTGAGTTTGAATGAAACGGAAGTGAGTTTGAAATGTTCGTAAGAGTCCGCAGAAATCGAATATCAATATTATTTTAGTGTAATTACATTGTGTATATGCACAAGCCATCTTATACAAAGCAGCCGAAAAATAGAAAACCGAAACGCTATTATGTTTTTTTTTTTAGAAAACTGCGATTCAGGGTTAGGATTCTGCTATTGTCGTCTGATTCATTGAATTCGCTGTGTTTGCCAGGGTCTCACGGTGACATAGAGCCCTCCCACATGTCTGTAAGACCAATACTTCCTTGTTTACAAGCCTTACAAGCCAATGAGGCGATCACTATCAAAACGGTGCGTGTATACTTTGATTGACAGCTACACCAGCAGACAGCAAGGGTCGGGGACCGGCCTTAGATATCCTAATAGCCAATGAAAATACATTTCTGACGATATCCAGCATGTCAAACAACGTCTCACGTGTGGTTGAGAAAACAAATGCGCAAGGGGTGTGCGTAAACTAGCAGGCTCTTCCCCAGAGTCGGAAGACCCTGAGACCCTGGCAAACACAGCGGATTCAATGAATCAGACGACAATAGCAGAATTCAAACCCTGAATCGCAGAAAAAAAAACATAGTAGCGTTTCGGTTTTCTATTTTTCGGCTGCTTTGTATAAGATGGCTTGTGCATATACACAATGTAATTACACTAAAATAATATTGATATTCGATTTCTGCGGACTCTTTTGAACATTTCAAACTCACTACCGTTTCATTCAAACTCACTTCCGTTTCATTCAAACTCACTTCCGTTTCATTCAAACTATTAAACTCCTTTTACATGTAAGTATGAGAGTGTATGGTCGTGTATGTGAGAGAGTATAGTAGTGTATGTGAGAGAGAATAGTAGTGTATGTGAGAGGGTATAGTAGTTTATGTAAGAGAGTATAGTAGTGTATGTAAGAGAGTATAGTAGTGTATGTAAGAGAGTATAGTAGTGTATGTGAGAGAGAGTAGTAGTGTATGTGAGAGAGTATAATAGTGTATGTGGGAGAGTATAATAGTGTATGTGAGAGAGTATAATAGTGTGTGTAAGACCAAGTATGAATTCTGTCCCAGACGGCCCCTCATATAAACGGCTGTAGCTTTTACAAAGGACTGTACATCGCCAGACATGACCGTCTGGTGGACTTGGTCTCACAAGAACTCAGACAAGTACAGGACAGAACAACACACATGTATAAGCACAGCACTGTGAAATTGAACTGGTTTGATCATAATTGTACTGATAACAACATACTGTGTAACATTCCAAACACCCCAGACATTGTCTTCATTAACCAAGCCAGAAAATCAGTTACCATCTTTGAAATAGGCTGTGCGTTTGATCTGTATATGGACACTTGCTTCACATCCAAATTCATGAAATACCAGCCATTGGTAGAATGTATCACAGCTCTAGGATATAACTGCCAATTAATCATACTTGTGTTCGGTAGTCTGGGGCATGTACACAAACTTGTGCTCCGAGGTTTGCAGATGGGTGGACTGCAAAAGGCTGATGCGAAAAGAGTTCTAAAATTCTGCTCAGTCTCAGCGACCATAGGCAGCCTCCACATCTGGAAGAGACGTTGTGTTGTCTATCCCTGAATGCCATATTGTCATATGCAATGCTTTAACCTCAGCTAAACCATCATCATTTCATCTCTACTCCTCTGCGTGCTTAAGCATTTTGCCCATTCAGTGTCTGGTTAGTTTTCAGATTGAAACCTTCTAATTAATGTTTGGATCAAAGAAAAGAAAACTTTGTTTTGCTTGTAGATCAAAAATAAAATAATTTAAACCTGTGTGTGTACCAGTATCCACTATAAGCGGGTGGGTAATGTGATGGAAAATCTACATGTTGTTACGTTTTTGGTCTATCTAAGAACTTACTATTTTGTGTGATGCATATATTGCCTGCCTTCTCCTCTCCTTATGGGTCATCTAAAGTGTGAACCTTCTAGGGTCGTGTGATGCGTTTTATTGCCTGCCTCTTCCTATCTTTTCGTGTGTTGTAAATCAGCTTTCAAGCAATGCTTTGATGTATGGGCCTATTCCTCGACCCCCTGGCTAGCGTCAACGAAGCCAGAGGGTTACATGGCACGGCCGCCGACCCCTCAAATGGCATTGGGGGGGGCTTCAATAGAAAGATTACCATCTGGTAAACAAAGGCTTTTGGTTCATTGGGGGACACACCTCCTCCAGAGCCCAACCCAAGGGAATAAGAACTCATTGATCCCCACACTCAGTGGACTTCTCCCCAGCGTACCTTGAGTATGAAGTAACACGCAAAGAGAAGCTCCCATCTGAGGCCTCAGATTATTGTATTGTATGCCTGTTATGTTGTTTGTTGATGCATGTTGTGATGTATCTTTGTTCGTACTTTTATTACAAATATATATAACCAGCAATTGCCTGCAAGTTTTGTGTGCTTTTTGCATCTAAATATCTCATCTGCTTAGACGCAATATCTGATGGAGAAATTGTCACGACAGTAACTTGGAGGCAGGCTGTCCGGCCCACCCAATTAGAAGCAATGCATGGTAATGGTATATTCTTTAGTATTAATTAATTGGCTGAATTAGATTTGACATCAACTCCGTCCGATAGTGGGTCTGACTTCCACCAAATTTTTTCATTCATTTTCCTCTATTTTGATTGGGTGGGCACGGCGCACATTTGGGTGGGCCGAGCCCCCCCCCCTGCCCCTGGCTACCGCCGGCCCTGCTCCAGACCTGACCCCAGCCCCTATGGACCCCCGGTGGGGGGCCCGGAGCCTCGCCGACCCAGCCACTACACCTTGGGGACCAGGACTCCGGAGCTGGCCCTCCCGCTGGGCCTGGACGTGAGTCTCTTCTGACCAGGTCGCTGCTTTTACCGCGTTCTCCGAGTCTGCTTCATCCCGTCGTGTGCTGCGTGCGGAACGCGTCCGTCGGCCCAGGGGCGTTTTGAGGCGTTGTACGCGCCTTGTTTTCACGGGTCCGTGCCCGTACGTCACCTAGCTCCATTTAGACTTTTCTTTCACTTTCTTCCAACTCCAGTTTAGAATCAGTAGGGAACGTGTGGCACGCGAGTTGATGAATGCGTTCAGAGTGTCCACTAGACCACTAGATATCAACTAGACTACACCCACTGCTGGTCCTCCACCAACACCACCAACCACAGCGGACCTCAGTCCTCACCAACCCATTTATAGTAACTCACCCATATCAGGATGTCTGCCCTCGACCACGCCCCCAGCAGAACCATTACCCAACGTGTATTGATCCCTAGCTCACCTGACATAGTCCAATGGTCCCCACTGACCCCAGCCTCTCCCCCCCCCCCCCTCTCTCCCCCTCCTCTCCCCCTCTCCACCTCCTTCCTTTTGTTCTAGACCATCAAATGTAGATCAACCCAGGACCCCCCCCCCCCCCCCCACCAAACCATTGGTACCCCCCTAGCCACCCAGTGGGCTCTGGCCATTAGGAAGCCTCTTATCATTATGGGGGATTCTAACATCGCCCCCACCCCCACATTTAAACGGTCGGAGGTTCAGGCCCACAGGTTCCCGGGAGCGACCCTCAGACACCTCACTGCGGTCCTGCTTAGATCCCCCTCCCCCAGGCCTGGCATCAGACCGGTGGTTTTTAGGTAAACATAAACAACGGTCTTAGGGAACAAACAGCCGTTACCGTTATCAAAGACATCGACGACGCGTTGGAACAGCCAGAGCTGAAGTCCCTCAGGCCCGTCTCGTCATTCCTCTCCTCTCTGTTTCCATCAAGCTATCCCTTCACCAGCTCCACTGCACTGAGGCCTTCAGCAGCTTTGTGAGAGACAGCATAGAGGAGGTGGACCCCCGATGCGGTCACCTTAAACAACGGTCTCTCCTTCAACTCCAGACGACCCAGGACAGCGTCCATTGGGCTCCGGGGACGGGGGTTAGGGCTATGCTACCCATAACCCTTACCCTTACCCTCTTATTCATTGGAGGCTTCTTTTATGTGGAAGGATGGTATGGATGTGTGAATGGTTTTACTATGTCTTATTTATCTTTTTTTATATTCCTATTTATTAATTAATTTCATCTATTTTGCACTTATCTGCCAGCACTTATCTTTACCCTGTGTGTTTTTAATACTTCTTGCATGATTTGACCATGTTTTATGCTTTTACCATGTTTTTTATGCATATATATATATGTATATGTGTGTGTGCAATTTTGGGGTTCCTTTATTTTTCACCCATGACTTCTACTGAGATTGCAGTGTGCTCCTTTTTATTCCTATATTTTGTATAAATGCGCATGATTCACTATTAATGAGAGGATGTGTATGGATGGGTCTGGATGCGTGGGTGTGTGTGTATGCGTGTGTGTGCGTGTGTGTGTGTGTGTGTGTGTGTGTGTGTGTGTGTGTGTGTGTGTGTGTGTGTGTGTGTGTCTCTTGTTTTGCCCTCTACCCCCAGCACCTTGCCAGGGTTGACAGATGCTATAAACTCCTCTCCATCAAACCACGCAGACGAAAAGTTGCAGTTCACTCTTCATGGTGAGGTGAAGTAGGGTAAAACTGAGGAATGGAAGTACAGCATTTCAGTATGAGAATAACAGAATGCTGTAAAATTAGCTTAGCTACTAAGTTAGCTTGCTAGCGTAAGAATATCCATCCATCTAATTTGTTCACAAAGTTTCCTTAATCTCATTATACATCAAACCCCCTTAACATATCAATACAGATAACGTACCAACGATGCTTACAAAGGCCAACTTGAAACCAGAGGAGACGCAATTATGAAGACGAGTGTGAGTACCATACTTTCCGATCAAGTGAATGTAGTGTAATGGAGTGCAAGGCATGCATATCAGAACGTATTCCAGAAAAATACCAAAGTTCGCCAGTAGATGGCATCACAGGAACTTCAATAAACATAAAAGACTGAATTACACGGGAGAAAACATATATGTAACAGAACACATATGTTTATATATATATATATATATACATATATATATATATATATATATGTATATATTTCTATGCGTGTGTGTGCGGGCGGGGTCCTCAGACCCCCCCTTTTATTTACTCTGATGTACTTTTCATCCTTTCCAATAGAAGTGTGTTTCTATGGGCCCGTTGGCTGTGTCACCGTCAGCAGTTACCAGGGACCGTCCTGCCGTCGCCTCTACCCACCACGGGACCACCACCCTCTCCGGCTACCCACCACGGGACCACCACCGTCACCGTCAGCAGGTCAGAGCCCCCTCAGAGCTTCACCCTTTTGAAATAGATCTATCTTTATTGAAGTGTCTTCACCCTGGAGGCCTACCTACACCAATCGCACCAACACCACACAGCCACACTACCACGCACACAACAGACGCACGCTACCTCCCACACCTACATCCCGTTATAGACCCCCCAGCCTTCCGTATAGACCCCCACACACCCACCATGTGTGTGTGTGTGTGTGTGTGTGTGTGTGTGTGTGTGTGTGTGTGTGTGTGTGTGTGTGTGTGTGTGTGTGTGTGTGTGTGTGTGTGTGTGTCAACATTGACTGAGTCACAGAGCCTTGAAACACCACATCCCCATCAGGTCAAACAGGTTAGAACGACCTGGACCAGAGATCTGAAGGGCTTCGCAGGCCGCTTCTTAAAGGACGCCCCCTGACCCTAGCCCCCCAAAGGGCAGGGAAACCCCCCTAATATCAGGGAACCTGGAGAAGGAACCCAGAAGAGGGATCCCTCTCCAGGGATGGTAGGAGTGCAATAGGAGACGAAATAATGTGCAGATGTAATGATAGCATAACAAGTGCTATCTGAGAGATATCCTCTATCCATCGCTATGTCTTGTCTTTATATTGCAACACTTACAAGCTGTTGCTGGAGTTATTTCATGATTTTGTTTATATGTACTTAAAGGATATATTAAGGAGAGAGAGAGAGAGAGAGAGAGAGAGAGAGAGAGAGAGAGAGAGAGAGAGAGAGAGAGAGAGGGTTCTCATTAGACTTGAAAACCAACCTGGGTCTGGGGGAGGCTGCACACCTGTTGCTCGTTGACCAATCAGTGGTCAGCAGGTTAACGTACGCTCACTCTGATCCACAGTGTCGGCCAATCACAGGTGAGCCCAACAGAGGGTTGGGCTCACAGGGGGAAGATTGCATTGGGAATCGGAATTGGGAAGAGTGTTTTTGTAAGTTGTGTGTGAGAAAAAGTGTGTGTGATCGTGTTTGTGTTTCTGCGTTGAGCATGTGAGTGAGTGAGTGAGTGAGTGAGTGAGTGAGTGAGTGAGAGGATTTAAACAGTTATTGCTCAGAGCCAATGTGATTGAGAGGAGGGTTATGGCTGTTTTAGTGATGTGGTTGACATGGTGTAAATGATTGCAACTGTTTGTTCGTCTGAATTCATCAATCTCCGTTCGTAAACAACATGAACAATTATTACGATTGTAAAGTGACGACTTTTTACTCTGAAAAGTGACTTTCTGCCTAGACGAGTGAAACGTAAATGTACTTATCCCAGGAACAAGGCCTCATGAAAAAAGTTTATGTTGACACACACACACACACACACACACACACACACACACACACACACACACACACACACACACACACACACACACACACACACCTTTGCTGTTCTGCAAGCTGTGAGGGACACTTGCAGACTAACACTATTCTCAATTCAGTCCATACAAATTTTATCTAAAGTAAAATATTAACAAGCCAGGGCAACATGTTTGTGGTCGCTGTATGGCTCTGTTGGGGGAAACTGGAATAGATCTCAATAATCTTAATTTCCTCTTTTGCACCGCTGCGTCTCCAGATACATGCGTGTGTGTGTGTGTGTGTGTGTGTGTGTGTG